>NC_088403.1:33325207-33527707 GCF_034236695.1 Oncorhynchus nerka
CTGGCTACAATACACTGATACATGCTGCAAACACTAACACAACCTATTCCCCAAAAGTGCAAAGCTGTCATCAAGGCAAAGGTTGGCTACTTTGAAGAATCGCAAATATACAATATATTTTGATTTGTTTAACACCTTTTTGGTTACTACATGATTCCATATGTGTTATTTAATATTTCTGAAGTCTTCACTGTTATTCCACAATGTAGAAAATAGTACAAATAAAGAAAAACCCTTTTATGAGTACGGTAGGTGTCCAAACTTTTGACTGGTACTGTACATGTAGGTAGAGGTAAAGTGACTATGCATAGATAATAAAAGAGATTAGCAGTGTGGAAGAATGGGTGTGTGTGTGGGGGGGGACTCTTCCAAGTCATGGTAAGCTTTTGGTTTTACAAATGTATTGCCACCGGGGCCCGCCAGTGTAACTGCTAAACTGCATACTGACTGTGCACTGTAACATCACTGCATGATTGTAGTGGGTTTGTTTACTGACGCGTTAGTTCTATTAGCTATGTTGACTATGACATTTCTTTAGCTAATATGGGGACAACGATATAGGCTGTGTGTAGCGGTTATGATTTGGCTTGGAAAGGTTATTTAGCCCGGTCACATACAGCTGAAAATGTGAGAGGAAGAGAGCGCATAGATGTGAGAAGGAATACACCGATACACATATTGTCACTGATACACACACACACACACACACACACACACACACACACACCATTCTACAAGCCCACACTGCACAGACTGTGAACACACACTGTCACACACTATTTCACACACAGTTATACACACCAACAAACACTGTTCTACAAGCCCAAACTGCACAGACTGTGTACACACACTGTCACACACACTTCTCTCCAGACTCATCCATGCAGGACGAGCCAGGGGGCTCTACTGTACTCTGCATATCATTTCATGTCATTTGCACAGAGCTCTGAGCACACAGCGGGTGTTCATATAGAACAAACCATTCTCCTCAGAGAGTAAAGCTATCCATGCTCAATGACGTGTGAACAGAGTTAATATTAAGTAGCCTGTCTAGGGATGATTATAGGGCATTAATTCTTCTGCCAGCCTACATTACCCATACTCCTCTGCTTTACTACTATTCCTGGCCTACACTACCCACCCTTCACCACTGTACTGAGCCAATACCCATTCTCCTGTGCTCCATTGCCATGGTATCTTGCCTGTGCATTTCTTGGGGCTTCCGGGGCGCTTGCCATGCATCCCCAGCTTGCAGCCAAAGTTTTCCTCCCAGAACTCAGCGAACCACACGTTCCTCCTGTTGTTGGACAGAGAGCGGCTCCGGAAGTAACGGTCAAACGCTGTGGGGGAGAGGATGAGGAAGGAAGAGAGGAAGGGAGAGAGGACAGAGGAGAGGCAGGAGAAGAGGAGGGGGAAGAGGAGAGGAGAGTGAAGGGGAGGGGGGGTAGAGGAGGGGTCAGTGAGTGACATAACACGTAAATACAGACCTGTAAACATCTGGTATGATGTGATGTCAACCTTGTTGAGGGTATACTGTGTTTTTAACTCTTTCCCCTCAAAACACTATCATCTAAAATGAATTCTGTCTGTACCGTCCACGGAGGCTCGTTTGGGCAGGATGGTAACGGCTCCCTCAGCCACCCGCTCCTGGCCAATCACAGGAGAGATCTTGGAGCCCCAGCTGTCTGACCCCACCCACAGGAAGTGACCAGTCTGGTTGTTGTGCTTGGCCGCGTTCAGGATACGCCTGAGAGAGAGATAGGAGGGAGAAAGGGGGTAGGGAGAGGAGGGAAGAGAAAGGGGAAGGGGAGATAGAGGGAGAGAGGAGTGATGACTGGAGTTTACGACAGACACCTGGTATACAGGGGTAGAAAGGTACAAGGGTGTGTGTGTAGTGGTGTAGGGATAGGTTATAGAGGTGTAGTCGTGTGTTTTTGTTTTTTGGGGGGGGGGGGGGGCTATACGACATACCGTATGTCGTCCTCGTTGGCGAACATAATGACAGCCCTGGCATTGGACGTCTCCAGCAGACGCATGATGATCTTATCGAACTCCCCTGGCTTGGGTTCACGCGGGATCTTCAGAGACTGGGCTATACACACCCCACCTAGAGGGAGAGAGGGGAGGGAGAGAGAGAGAGAGAGAATATATTAGTATCTGAATCATCCTCATCAATATGAGAACATCGTAAACAGCATTGTGGCTCCCACTGCTGTGACAGAGAAAGACAAAAGAGAGCTAATAGTGTTGTTGGTCACGTCCCTGATCGTGAAGTGGCAGCCTGTTGCCTTCCCGCCAGCACACAGAACCAGGATTTACACAAACACAGCGTGACAGGACATATTGGAGCGGACATACACACACACAGCCATATTTCATATTTAATGTTGCTGTTAATAACTCACAGTGTAGTGTCGTATAATAAGCCTTGAAACGTGATATGGGGGAGTGTGTGTGTGTGTGTGTGTGTGTGTGTGGAGTCTCCTCAGCCAGTCTCATTAAGTTCCAGGCCATTAAATGAACATCTGTAGTGTCTGCAGAGCTCTGTATTACTGTACTTAATCAAAGCAGCGTTCTCTCCACTCACACACGCACACACACACACACACACACACACACACACAATCCCGTAGAAAAATACTAATTAGCACCAAATTAATGCCCTCTCTAGAATAATGGTTGGTGTGAGACACCCTCCAACAGGCCTGCTTCTGTTCTGTTGCTCCTCACTGCAGTCGGTCTCATAATAGGGCTACGCAATGTGTTGTACTGGGGATTGATAGGTCATTAATAACTGTCCCATAGAGGACAAGGGTTCCCAAAAACAGACAAAGCATCTGCCTCATCACGGCACTATTAAAGTTGTATCTTCCAGGTCAAATTATTTGACCCTTCAACCAACAATTATGAACAGACAAATTCCAACAAATTGTATTTTGAAAGACAATATTATTCCATTTTTGTCCTGTAAGTCACTTGCCTGTTTTGTCTCTTCCTTCAAACCCATCTCTCAACTCCTCTCTCATGAGAACTAACCATAGTCATTACACTCTGAATAAACTCAGCCTCTTTGCCAATTCAATTACCATTCATTTCTCTCATTCACGCTCTCAAAAACTGGTCCAGATTTCCAAGAACTGAAAAATTGCTCTTTCGTGTGCCGAAAAACTGTCTATCAAAGAAAAACAAATTATTATGCAGCCAGAGTTAACTTTCAAACGCTTCTTTTTCTAATGGATGGTACTTGTTATCGTCGACATGTAGGGGACCAGTGTGAGTTTTCTATGAACACACAAACCCCATCGAGTACCAAGCACATCAAGCACACCAAGAACATCAGAGAGAGAGAGAGAGAGAGAGAGAGAGAGAGAGAGAGAGAGAGAGAGAGAGAGAGAGAGAGAGAGAGAGAGAGAGAGAGAGAGGTGGATGACTCAGAGTATTGTAGTGCACCCTGGTGGTGACACCGGCGCCACTACAGCGGCCTAGCGGTCAGGGCACCTGCCCTACAGACACACAACTCCAAGTGAAAAACACTAACAAGCTACTGAGAAAATCAATACAGGAATATGTTTCACAGTGGGAGTTTGTGTACATACAGAGACTGACTAGACTCTGGGTAGAAGTTGAGGCAGTAAACACACATATCTAGCATCATATCACCCCAGTGGATGATGTTGTGGGAGTTAGTTATTGAATTAATTGAAACATACTCTGCAGGCTTGCTACTCCAACAGCCGTCTCCTTCTCTGCATATCATTAATCATATGATTATCAGTGCTTTATGAAAAGTCCATCTCACCTCCCGCGATCAGGAAGATATACAGTTGAAGTCGGAGGTTTACATACACAGCCAAATACATTTCAACTCATTTTTTCACAATTCCTGACATTTAATCCAAGTAAAAATTCCCTGTTTTAGGTCAGTTAGGATCACCACTTTATTTTAAGAATGTGAAATGTCAGAATAATAGTAGAGATGCCATCTATTTTGTGAGGTGCACCAGTCCCTCCTGCAGCAAAGCACCCCAACAACATGATGCTGCCACCCCCATGCTTCACTGTTGGGATGGTGTTCTTCGGCTTGCAAGCATCCCCCTTTTTCCTCCAAATATAACGATGGTCATTATGGCCAAAGAGTTATATTTTTGTTTCATCAGACAAGAGGATATTTCTCCAAAAAGTACGATCTTCGTCCCCATGTGCAGTTGCAAACCGTAGTCTGGCATTTTTATGGTGGTTTTGGAGCAGTGGCTTTTACCTTGCTGAGAGGCCTTTCAGGTTATGTCGATATAGGGACTGGTTTTACTGTGGATATAGATATTTTTGTACCCGTTTCCTCCAGCATCTTCACAAGGTCCTTTGCTTTTGTTCTGGGCTTGATTTGCACTTTTCGCACCAAAGTACATTCATCTCTAGGAGACAGAACGCATCTCCTTCCTGAGCGGTATGACGGCTCAGTGGTCCAATGGTGTTTATGCTTGTGTACTATTGTTTGTACAGATGAACGTGGTACCTTCAGGCATTTGGAAATTGCTCCCAAGGATGAACCAGACTTGTGGAGGTCTACAATTTGTTTTCTGAGGTCTTGTCTGATTTCTTTTGATTTTCCCATGATGTCAAGCAAAGAGGCACTGAGTTTGAAGGTAGGCCTTGAAATACATCCACAGGTACACCTCCGATTGACTCAAATGATGTCAATTAGCCTATCAGAAGCTTCTAATGACATAATTTCTGGAATTATCCAAGATGTTTAAAGGCACACTCAACTTAGTGTATGTAAACTTCTGACCCACTGGAATTGTGGTATAAGTGAAATAATCTGTCTATCAACAATTGTTGGAAAAATTACTTGTGTCATGCACTAAGTCGATGTCCTAACCGACTTGCCAAAACTATAGTTTGTTAACAAGAAATGTATGGAGTGGTTGAAAAATGAGTTTTAATGCTCCAACATAAGTGTATGTAAACTTCCGACTTCAACTGTATAGCTAAGGTCTTTATCAGGAGTGTAACGTGCTTCTATTCAATGATAATTACATCCAACCGGTTTCCCAACGCTGGATCACATTATTTCTTCCCAGGATAATGAACTCGCTCTCCCAATTCGTTTTTTCCCCGTTCCATTACCCCACTAACATATTGAATTAAGAATGCTGATGAGAATTAAGAATGCTCTACATTCCTGTTTGTCTTTTATCTCCCCCTGCTCTCTCTCCTCCATAATTTCTCAGTCTTAAAACCCACTCCTGCAGCAGTAGTTGACCCGTGTGTGTGTATGTATGTCTGTGTGTGTGTGTGTGCGCGTGCGTGCGTGCACGTGTGTGTGTGCACGAGTGTGTGTGCGTGCGTGCACGTGTGTGTGTGTGTTTGCGTGTGCCTCTCACTCTGCTTCTGGTTTGTTTTTGACACAGGCAGAACAATCTGGTTTTAGAGAGAAGCTGTTCATCTCCAAAATAAAAACAGCGAATCACAACTCAACCTTGTGTGACTTATTGGACAGTTTTATAAAAGTCAATTTCTGTTCTATTCTCTGTTATCTCACCTATCAATGTAATTATGTTAAAGTATAAAACATTTTGTTCAGACAGAGAGAATATAATTATTTTATACCCTTCTGAAGGATTCACCTCTATATGCGTGCACAACATGCATGCTAGCCTGTGTGTGTGTGTGTGTGTGTGTGTGTGTGTGTGTGTGTGTGTGTGTGTGTGTGTGTGTGTGTGTGTGTGTGTGTGTGTGTGTGTGTGTGTGTGTGTGTGTGTGTGCGTGTCTGTGTTCTTCCTGCTGTGACATCACTAGGAGTGATCCTACCTGCTGGGAGGCCGGACTTCAAACAGCTCCTCTTTTTATTTATTTATTTTTATTTAACTAGGCAAGCCAGTTAAGAATACATTCTTATTTACAATGACGGCCTACCAAAAGGCAAAAGGCTTCCTATCACCTGACCGGGGTTCCCCTCCCACTAAGCAGAATGCCGAATAATGTTAGCTTCAAAGCGCTAGCTGCCGAGGTGACCAGGCATTTTGTAGCTGTGAATGTGTGGTGTGAGCGTGTGCCTGTGCGTGTGTGTAGAGGAGAGGAGAGAGGCAGGAGCTGTGCTGCTGATAAATCATTCATTACGAGACATTGCTCTCCAAAACCCGAGCACTTCTCATTTCTCTCTCAGCCTGATTGTGGGACACCTCCACAATCACACTGACACACACACACACACACACACACACACACACACACACACACACACACACACACACACACACACACACACACACACACACACACACACACACACACACACACACACACACACACACACACACACACACACACACACACACACACACACACACACACACACACACACAGCATGATGGGTCTGTGCCACTGCAAGCTCTCTCAGACCTTCTCTGAATGGCTGAAGCTACCCACCACATATACCGGCACAGATGGACACACACTCGTACAAACACAGATGCTGCAGTCACAGATTTACAAATAATACATTCAGAGAAGCACCACCTACATAAGTCCACCCACACACACTCAATTAGGAAAGCTGTCTATGCAGCCCACTCATCTTCAGCTGACATATAGGCAAGGATAATAAAATGTGTTCTTTTGCCAGACATCTAACAGCATCTAAGAGCATCCAACGTCACACACACATCCATCACGCACACATCAAACAAAGATCATACCACACACATACACCAGATGTTCGTTAACATGAAACGTCTGCAGCAGACAGACAGACAGACAGACAGACAGCATCATGTACTTGATGAGGTGTCAAACCATTTAATGCACAGACAGACAGACATCCATGTAGAACCAATCCTACCAAACAACTTGTTATAACTAGGCTAATCATGTATCCAGGCCTAAGGTTGATACATACAGAGATCCTGGAAAACCTGCAAAATCGGCAGTGTATCAAATACTTGTTCTCCCCACCGTATATTCAATGTGCGGGACAAAATTGAAGCTATGATAAACAAGTTGGAGCTCTTCTCTGTCTGCATTAACAAGGACAACACACAGGTCTTTACATCATTGTATGATTTTTGTGTGCAAATTAACTCAAGCTTACGGACAATGTCAAATGTGACATAGCGAAGCACCGGAGTGAGTTGGGTGCACAATTACACAGGTACTTTCCAGAAACGGATGACACAAACAACTGGATTCGTTATCCCTTTCATGCCCTGCCTCCAGTCCACTTACCGATATCTGAACAAGAGAGCCTCATCGAAGTTGCAACAAGCAGTTCTGTGAAAATTGAATATAATTCGAAGCCACTGTCAGATTTCTGTATCAGAGAATCCTGGCAAATCGTGCTGATAAGACACTGATGCCCTTTGCAACCAAGTACCTATGGAGAGTGGATTCTCGGCCCTCACTAGCATGAAAATGAAATACAGGCACAGACTGTGTGTGGAAAATCATTTAAGACTGAGACTCTCTCCAATACAACCCAACATTGCAGAGTTATGTGCATCCTTTCAAGCACACCCTTCTCGTTATTCACAATTTTCGATGAACAAATAAGGTTTTATATGTAAGACGGTTAAATAAATAGCAAAATGATCGATTATTATTATATTATTATTTGTACCCTGGTCCTATAAGAGCTCTTTGTCACTTCCCACGAGCCGGTTTGTGACAAATACTCACACGTATTCTTATGTTTAATAAATGTATCGTATAGTGTGTGTGTGTGGCAGGCTTACAATAATGGAAAAAAACAACATTTGAGAGTGTACTGACCCTGGTGCAGCTGGAGGTTGAATGTTTGAAGGGGTACAGAAATCTAAAATGTTTGGGAACCACTGCCTTATCGCAAACCTTAACCCTTACCTTAACAATTCGGAATGAGGGCCTAATCTTGATGTTTTAACCAATTATTTATATATACACTAGATGACAGATAGCATGTGTTGAAGCCGCTGTTTCTCCATCTTGGCACTCCCCCACCATTGTAAAAAATATATATTTTTTTTTTTACAAATCCACTTATTAATAACTTCTTCGGGATAGGGGGCAGCATTTTCACTTTTGGATAAATAGCGTGCCCAAATTCAACTTCCTGCTACTCATCCCCAGAATATAAGATAAGCATATCATTAGTAGATTTGGATAGAAAACACTGACGTTTCTAAAACTGTTTGAATCATGTCTGTGAATAACAAAACTTATGTAGCAGGCAAAACCCTGAGGACAAACCATTCAGATTTTTTTTGAGGTCACTGTCTATTCAATGTATTTTAATTGGGAAACCAATTTTCTGAGGGACTTGTTTGCAGTTCCTGCCGCTTCCACTGGATGTCACCAGTCTTTAGAAATTGGTTGAGGTTAATCCTTTGTGTAATGAAGAAGTACGGCCATCTTGAACAAGTGTCACGTCATGTGTACTGTTTGATAGAGGCGCAAGACAGAAAGCATGCTTTAGTTTGTTGTCTTCCTGTATTGAACACAGATCATCCCGTCTTCAATTTTATCGATTATTTACGTTTAAAAATACCTAAAGTTGTATTACAAAAATAGTTTGAAATGTTTTGGAAAAGTTTACAGGTAACCTTTGAGATATTTTGTAGTGACGTTGGTCAAGTTGGAACCAGTGTTTTTCTGGATCAAACGTGCCAAATAAATTGATATTTTGGATATATATGAATGGAATTAATCGAACAAAAGGACCATTTGTGATGTTTATGGGACATATTGGAGTGCCAATAAAAGAAGCTCGTCAAACGTAAGGCATGATTTATATTTTATTCCTGCGTTTTGTGTCGCGCCTGCAGTTGAAATATGCTACTCTCTCATCGTTTACTGTTGTGCTATCATCAGATAATAGCATCTTTTGCTTTCGCCAAAAAGCGTTTTTGAAATCTGACATGTTGGCTGGATTCACAACGAGTGTAGCTTTAATTTGGTATCTTACATGTGTGATTTAATGAAAGTTTGATTTTTATAGTATTTTATTTGAATTTGGCGCTCTGCATTTTCCCTGGCTATTGGCCGATCCCAGAGAGGTTTTTTAACATCTACATTCTTGCCACATGTACTCTATTACAGACACCTTAATGCATACCTTTATAGCATATAATTCTGCTGTGAGTGCTTGATGTTTTTCTCTGCCTGGTAGCAGCTGCATTTCCTCTCTCTCCCACACAAAAACATCAACACCAGTGGCGGTCAGAGGACGATTGTTTTGTTCATGAGCATGGCCTTATTTCTATTACTGTCACGCCCTAACCGTAGAGAGCCCTCTGGGTTCTCTATGGTGTATAGGTCAGAGCGTGACTGGAGGGGTTTCTAGCATTTGTATTTCTATGTTGGTGGTTTGTATAGTTCCCAATTAGAGGCAGCTGGTAATCGTTACCTCTAATTGGGGATCATATTTAGGTAGCCCTTTTTACCACCTGCTTTTGTTGGATACTGTTTGTGTTAGTGTTTTGTTGCACTACGGCGTTCACACTCAGGTTATGTTTATTGTTTATTTTGTAGTTTCACTGTTAAATAAAGTATGTGGAACTCAACTCACGCTGCACCTTGGTCCGTCCATTATGACGATCGTGACAATTACAGCATGTTGGATGACTGTCATTCATATTCCATCCACCCAGTTCAATATAACATTGATGGGTTTAGGCTACTACATGATACTCACATTTTCTCAATACCCATCATGAGGTTGCTGCAACCTATGAATGGAAGTTTACAACGTAGGCGCACACAGGTCGAGAGAAAAATTGGAGATGACACATTCAATACCGCCTTGTACACTCTTGCCTGCATCTAGCTTATCTAGAGAGTAATCATTAGCACAACAGTTGCAAAACAAGAGTTTCTATTGGATAAATTCAGGTATGTATCCCTGTTTCGTTTGCTTCCGTTTTAAGAAACGTTTGTCAACAGAATTGGCGGAATGAATACACCCCTGATCATAACAGCCACGTTGTATTCATTCTGGCTTCTATACACTCTCCTCCTCTCACAATAAATGAATAAAACCAACAGCTTACCTTTATGTGGAAGAATTTCAGTGTTGTGTTGGATACTCATAACCAGCTAGCTAGCATAGCATCCCTCTGTTTGAGCCGCATACATGAGTAACAACTAGTCAGCTGCATTTGCTAGCTAAGTAAGTGAAACTGAAAGTTTAAAAAAATGACACTCTCTCTTGCTTCTCCTTCATTTTTGAATAAATTAATTTACTTTCTCTCTGAGTCAACTACTCACCACATTTTATGCACTGCAGTGCTAGCTAGCTGTAGCTTATGCTTTCAGTACTATATTCATTTTCTGATATTTTGATTGGTGGACAACATGCTGCAAGAGCTCTGATAGGTTGGAGGACGTCCTCTGGAAGTTGTCATAATTACTGTGTAAGTCTATGGAAAGGGGTGAGAACCAAGATCCTCATAGGTGTTGTATTGAAGTCAATGCACCAAGAGGAGGACGGATGCTAGCTGTCCTTCCGGCTACACCATGGTGCTACCCCACAGAGATGTAGACCATTGCAAAATGTAGACCATTGCAAAACAGTGTGTTAATCAATTATTTGGTGACGTGAATATATATATATATATATTTTACTTTATCAAATTCACTGATGAGGATGGTCCTCCAATTCCTCCTCTGAGGAGCCTCCACTGATCAACACATACACAAACATGCAAACACATCCACACAAACACACACACACACATGGATAAAAACACACAGAGACAAACACAGACACACACACACAAACATCAACACACATACACACACAAACAAGGCAGTTGAGCATCCTCTCTCTCACACACACACACAAACATCATTAGCGCGGCTCTAAACACTCACATTGGTTTATAAAAGGATAAAAGTTTACTTCCGAGCCACACTTAGCTACAAGCCCCGGGGTGAGGAGCATGGGCCTTTGAAGTAGCTGGTGCAATTGGTGTGTGTGTGTGCGTTTGGCATGTGTGCCTCTGTGTTGTGCTTGTGCATGTGTGTGTGTACAGCGAGAGTGGTGAGTGTGTGTGTCTTTGTTTTTGTGTCTGTGCGTGTCTGCATCAAACAGAAAATCTTCATATCTCTCTGTCTCTCCATCTCTCTCTCTCCCTCCATCTAACTCTCTCTCGCTCCCTCTCTCTATCCCTCTCCCTGTTCCTCTCTCTCCCTCCCTCTCTGACAGTAGGTCTGTGTGTCTGGGGAGGAATGTGGAGTCTTGTCATCATCAGAGCACACTGGCTGATGTCAGCCTCTTTCTGTGCGCTGAGAGACGGAGAGAGGTAGAGGAAAGGCACGGGGGAGAGATCTGTGTGCTGTGAGGAGAGGAGAGGAAAGGCACAGGGGAGAGATCTGTGTGCTGTGAGGAGAGGAGAGGAGAGGAAAGGCACAGGGGAGAGATCTCTGTGCTGAGAGGAGAGGAGAGGAGAGGAGAGGAGAGGAGAGGAGAGGAGAGGAGAGGAGAGGAGAGGAGAGGAGAGGAGAGGAGAGGAGAGGAGAGGAGAGGAGAGGAGAGGAGAGGAGAGGAGAGGAGAGGAGAGGAAAGAGGGTGGGGGAGAAGGGGTAGAGGATGAGAAGAGCAGAGCAGAGAGGTTGAGAGGGAGTGGGTGGAAGAAGAGGGAGAGAGGGCGAAAAGCTGGAGAGGGGGAGAATGGAGAGGTACTGAGAGAACAGAGGAGATTAAACTCCTGGCACCGAGCAGGATACTTGACACCACCCAGAGACCGAGAGAGAGCAATGTTACTGCATCTATAGGAAGCCCTAATGCCAACGGGCTTTCAATGCTCAGATCATGTTATCAATAGTTTTGATGAGTCAGATCAATCTCCCTCTGATCCTCTGGCCAAGGAGAAGAAGAAGTGAAGGGGAAATAGAGAGGATCTAGGAGAGGGGTGTCAGGTGCTGAGTGGGGGGATATGCTGTATTTTGGAGTCCAGTCACACCTGAATGACTGAGGTGCCGTGGTGCTGAAGGTCATCTACAAGCCTGGGTTTAGACAGTTTTCCTTTCCTCCTCATCCCTCTCTATTTTTCTCCCCATCTGTGCCTTCTAGGTAGATTCATCCCCTAGTGAATTGGAGGGATTTCTAGCTACAGCAGCCAAGGAGGTCACACACATTCCCATCCCCTCTGCCTGCTTATTGTCATGAGTCTTGTCTTGGAGGCAGAACTGAGCAATTTCCGCTAGATGGGCCATCTGCAAAGTCGAAATTGGCCATATTGTAAAAATTCAAGAAAACAAAAATGTGCTTTGGGGTCTTCATTTAAGGTTTGGGTTAGGCATTAGGGTTAGCAGTGTGGTTAGGGTTAAGGTTAGGATTAGGTTTAAAACCAGATTGTATGACTTTGTGGCTGTGCTAGTTAGTGACCACTCTGCAGAGCTGCTTCCAAAAAGATGACTGACAAAAAGACTAACCTGCGCTTCAGACAAGCCCACAAAGCATAACCCAGCTTCAGGAACATCTGCTCTTTCTGTGACATAGTCTGCCCAGGTGAAAGCTATGATCCACTTCAATCAGGGTAGATTGAAGGGGAGGAGACAGGTTAAAAAAGGATGTTTCATGGATTTTGTATGTGTGTCAATCGGAGGGTGAATGGGCAAGACAAATGTTTGAAGTTCCCCTGAACGGGGAATGGTAGTAGGTGCCAGGCACACCGGTTTGAGTGTGTCAAACACTGCAACGCTGCTGGGTTTGTTACACTCAACAGTTTCCCATATGTATCAAGAATGGTCCACCACACAGGACATCCAGCCAACTTGACACAACTGTGGGAAGCATTGGAGTCGACATGGTCCAGCATCCCTGTGGAACACACTCGACACGTTGTGGAGTTCATGCCCTGACGAATTGAGGCTGTTCTGAGTGCAAAAGGGACAGCTGCTCAATATTAGGAAGGTGTTCCTAATATTTAGTACACTCTTATACACATACATAGAGGAAAGGAGAGGGGAGGAGAGAGGAGGAGAGGAGAACCCAGGTCAGTCTGGGTGAAAGAGATTACTGTATGTTCGCACTGCATCTGAAAGCTCAGTAGACACATTACAGCTGTGCTCTACTTCCTACAGTTGGCTTTACAGCTGGCTAGAGCTGATGATCCTAACCTGTAGCATAAGCTATGGTTTTAATATCAGATACACATCCTTACTATCACACACACATGCAGACACACACACTCCTATCAGACAGAACACCCATCACACTCAGATCCGCAGAGGAAATGGGATCTTGGGATGAGAGAGTGCCATACTCTCTCCTTCTCCCTCTCCCTCTTTCAATCTTGTCTTTCTCTCCCCTCTCTCTCTCTCTTCCACACCTCCTTCACCTCCCCTCAACTCACCCCACCACCCCGAGACAAACCACAGCCCTCGCCTCCAGCCTTTCCGGTGAGACAGGAGGAGGCGAGGAGCAATTGAGTGGAGCCCACCACAATCTGAGAGAGACCATTATCGACCATCAATCTCCACACACATACTGGGATATATATATAAACATAACATCCCTGTAACAACACATTATCACCACCACACAGTGACTGACTGGAAAATACAAGCCTGGAAATATAAATATAATACACAATTAGTCTCTATTAAAATCTCTGCATGTCTCTCTCCCAAAGCAGAGCAGAGAAGAGCGAGAGGTGGATGTATGCCATTTGAATGGAGATGGAGGCACTGCCTATTGTCCCTGATAACATCACTGTGATTACTGCAAACATGCTGCTGAATAGCATCGTAAGGAACCAGCCCAGTGAATCCATTATGGGCGTCGCTAAGAGCGCTACGCTACGTTCACCTGCTACCCGCTGCCATTGTGTGTTATGCTAATGTGGCGCTTGCGAGATTGATGGGGTGTTAACAGTGTATGGACTATTCAAATATTGATATTTCGGTTGTGCATGAGCTCTTTCTCCATTGTGGAGGGAGATGGAGGGAGAGGGGAGAGGAGGTCAAATGATTCATTCATTATGCCATTTTGAATCCTAGCCTCAAATGACCTTATCTGACGCTGGATAGAGTACATTTGTTGAAACACCTTGGCCTGGAAATATTACTATTGTCGTATTTAAACTGCCAAGGTTACGAGATAGAGAGGGGAGAGAGTGAAAGAAGAGGGGGCAGAAAAGAAGAGCGGGACAATGTTTATTCACTGAAGAAATCAAAACGCGTCATCCAAATAGTTAGAGCTCTTCTAATCTACACTGCCGATACATGCCGAGTGTGGAAGCATTAATGCACAATGTACTCGTCAGGATTCTAAGGAATGGATAGAGGAAGACAAGGCTCTGTGCTGGGCTGTGTGTCAATGCTGTACTTATCGTCTCTCTCTTTCTCTTTCCCTGTCTGCCCTTGACCTCCACTGTCCACTGAAAGACAGCATCCCGCTGTTCCAAAACCTCCTGATCTTCCCTCCATCCCTCTTTTTCTCTCATCCTATTCCCCAAAGATATGCTGTATACCCCAGCCCAGACATTGATACATTGATGCATGCATGCAAGCCCCCAATGGGCTTTTATTGGCATGGGAAACATGGGTTAACATTGCCAAAGCAAGTGAGGTAGATAATATACAAAAGTAAAATAAAAATTAACAGTAAACATTACACATACAGAAATGTCAAAACAATAAAGACATTACAAATGTCATATATATATATATATATATATATATATATATATATATATATATATATACAGTGTTGTAATAATGTACAAATGGTTAAAGAACACAAGGGAAAATAAATAAGCAGAAATATGGGTTGTATTTACAATGGTGTTTGTTCTTCACTGGTTGCCCTTTTCTTGTGGCAACAGGTCACAAATCTTGCTGCTGTGATGGCACACTGTGGAATTTCCCCCAGTAGATATGGGAGTTTATCAAAATTGGATTTGTTTTCGAATTCTTTGTGGATCTGTGTAATCTGAGGGAAATATGTATCTATAATATGTATCTCTAATCTCTCTCTCGCCCCCCCTCCCCTCTGTCAGGCTCCCTGGTGGGTATCAGTTGCTGTGTGTCACTCTTTCTCGCTCAGTAACACTTACCAGTCTTTTCTAATCCACTCCCCTCTGTCTATGTCTCTCTGTCTCACTCTCGCTCTGTCTCTGTCTCTGTGTGTGTCCCTTTCTCTGTGCCAGGTGCTCTCCAGTGTACATTACCCTCTATGCACTTGTCAACTAACACATGTGAAGCTGCTTGGCACACACACACTATGGGAAGCGTGTTTGCCAGATGATATTTGAACAGAGGTAGAGGCATCTCTGTTTGGCAAAGCAAGAGGTGGAGAAAGAGAGATGGATGGATGGATGGAGAGAAAGAGAGGGAACATGGTAGAGCTAACTGACCTCTGGAGAGATTATTGGCATTTGGTTTAGCTTTAAAAAGTTCACAGTCAGAGGCAGTGAAAGGAGAGGGTGGAGGGTGTAGTAGAGTACCTTGAGATGAGAGATAGAGGAGGGCGTAGTAGAATATGCAGAGAGGAGAGAGAGAGGAGGGCGTAGCTTCTCACAGATAGACAAGAGCCCTCCCTGTGTCATGACTGTCCATGAGAAACCAAATAGGTCACATCAGGTTTACAAGGAAGAACTTCAATCAGACCCTCTCTCACATGCATTGATGGGGAGGAAAGAACTAGTAGTGATTAACAACTTACGTCCTGTCGTAAATCAAGGGGCGAAGATTCAGGTCTCCCTCTCCAATATTCACCAAAGGAATGTACTTTGTTTCAAGATACTTTTCCCGCCGAAACTCTAACACGTTCAAAAAGCGAACACTGGAACAATATTTCTAACATAGAACGTGGGGAATTGTCAATGGCGATCTATAGAACACTAATAGCATTTTGTTTGTTATTTTGTGATGACATTAAAAATCTTATGAAAGATATACTTTAACTTGGAAAGTCTACTATGAAGTTTCCATGCTATGCGATATGCATGTAATATGAAAAAGGATGGTATTTTTGGTAAGATAGGGATATGATTTGACAAACTATAAGAGATAATTGTTTTATATAACTTTGTACAAGTGACAAGTCACGCCCCCAAGTGAGGTCAGAGAGCATGTCAGCCTGACAGAACTGCCTTTTTCGAACAAACTGTAAAAAATTATGAGTAAAGAAATGTACATACCGGACCAGAAAAGCGTCAATGGAAGGAAAATACACTCTGTAGGTCTGTTCAGGACTATACAACAAGTTACCGGATACCAGACAACTACAGAGAACAAAAACAGTAGAAGACTTTGTGGAACCCTTTTGGACAATCAGAGCCTTACAAGTGTGCCTGGAAAAGGCGGCCCTGTCCACCAAGAGAGATCTGGCGAACCAAGACATTTCACGTAAATACATCATGATTTCTTACTCAAAGCGAGCAGCGGTTTCTGTGCAAAGTATATGGTTACTGTAAGTCAGAGTAGTTTCTGAAAGTACCAATGTTAAGCGTCTCTGTCCCTTTCTCCCTCCCTCTCCATCTCTTTTGTAACAAGCAGCCACATTGTTGTCATTCCGCTAGGGACCTGTTTTTACGTATTAAGTGTGTATGTTTATCCTGTGTAACCATTTAATTAGCTAGTAAATAAGGAGGTTACTGTTCCGAATGATGATATGATACGAGGTTATGATTAATAAGTTGACTGTTTATAGATGTGATGGGTAAAGACCTTTAGACTTTAATTTGGGAGATGGTAAATCTTTAAAGAACCGCTCTCGTGCTGATCCTAATGAGTTAATTGTTACATGATTAATTTAACCAGGTATCAATTAAACATGGTTTGTTGATTAAATAAATAGCAGTCTTCAGGTTAATGTTAAAGTCAAGACACTAGGCTCTGATCCCAGATCTGTGGTCTTCAGCCAAATCCTCTGACTATCACTGATACATACTGTACAGTCTATATGTCATGGCATAACAGCTGTCAGTGGAGTTGGCTAATAGCATAGATCTGAGACTTTTAAAAACTTGCCAAACATACATACATACATACATTCAGGTCCACAATTACTGGCACCCTTGATTAAGATGAGCAAAAATAAAATACAAATACTGAGCTACGTTGCAAAATGTAGATTTTTTACCACAAATCAACATTTTGCAATGGCCATAATCGGTCTCTGGAGTTGATCCCATTGAAAACTGTGTTTTTAATTGAAGAGGGCAGTCCATAAGCGGAAACGAAGGATATCAAGGATCTGTAAAGATTCTGCATGGAGGGATGGCCCAATATCCTTCAATGTGTTGTCCAATCTCATAAAATACTTTAGAAAAAGTCTCAGTGTCGTTATACTCGCAAGGGGAGGTTGCTGGAGTATTGAAAACAGGGGTGCCAATCATTTGGATCTGTATCTATTTTAGATTGTTTTTGCATTACTTGTTTAAAAAAATCTCTTTCTCTGAGCAAATGCATTCGTATAAAATAATGTATTTTTTCCATTTTGGGGGCATACAATATACCTCAGTATTTCTATTATTTATTTTATACAGTATATTTTTACTCATCTTTATCAACGGTGCCAATATATATAGATTATTTTTTGTCACCTGACTGTACATAATCCCTCTGTTGTCCACTACTGTATCACAGCTGATCTTAGATCTGCACCTTAGGTCAATGTTTAACAGTTTTAGCATCACTCTGGTCATTTCTTTCCCAATTTAGACCAGCCCACTGGAGATGGAGTGGCCCACTGGGCATTTTCCTGAGCTGATCTATGCCCAGTCCATTTCTGCATCTTCCCCAATGGTTATGATAAGGGATAGGGGAAAGTAATCTAATCTGATCCCAAATATGTGCATTGGGGCAACATTTATTACAACATTGCCCATTAATTTCTCTGTGGGGATTTTTTCTCTACTGTGATGCAGTGTGATACATGTGCATTCTGCTGAACTCTGACTTTAGGGAAAGAAGGCTGTTACAGAGGTTGCCTTCCAAATGGCACCCTATTCCCTATATAGTACACTACTTTTGACCAGGGCTCATAGGGCCTGGTCAATAGTAGAGCACTACAGTATAAAGGGAATATGATGCCATTTGGGATGAAGCCAGAGATTGCTCCTCTGTGGTCCTCTAATTTCAGGTCCAATGATATCCCATAAAAACCCATTATATCTCTCCCCTCTCTCCATCACTCCCACCATCGCTCCCACCATCCCCCAGAGCCTTGAGGCCAGGCACTAATGAAATCTCATAGAGCCTCATCCTATTGATTAAACCCATCAGAAAGGAACTAAGACAGGAAATACAGCAGAGAGCGAACAGGAGAACATGGTTCTAGAGAGTATTGTCAACTCACCACCTCTATGACTTTCCCTCATTCTCTTGTTCTATTCATCCCCTCTCTCTCGGTCTCTCTCTCTCTCTCTCTCTCTCTTCCTCCTTTCTCATACCTCCTGTCTCTCTCTCTCTCTTCCTCCTTTCCCCTTTCTCTCTTCCACACTCTCATGCCTATCTCTATAATATTATCTCTCTGCCCCTCACTCTCACTCTCTCTCCCTCTCTCGCTCTCATTCTTGCTCTCCCACTCTCTCTCTCCCTTCTTGTCTGTCTACCTGCTCCATGTCAGTACAGGCAGCAGCTCATGAGGGAATGCTGTAATAACGTTTCAGTAATATAATTCTGACAACAGATGTGCACAACATAGACACGATGTTAGTGATGGCGAATAATAGCTGAGGAATTGCAAACAAGTTCGACAACAATGTCAATTGTAAATTAAGATAATCTCGGACATACTACCAGTCAATTAGATGATGTCATGAATTATGGAACTGTATTTGGAATTGTGGAACTATAAGTATGGAAGCATATGGAATCTGTCAATCATACCATAACCCAGAGTCATAGGAAAGCGATTCCCAAAATGACTATTTACTTTCCATTAAATTTACATTCAAACCCTTTAAACGATGTGACAGTGTGACATTCCATCTGCATATACTGTCATGTAGAGCCATTTCTGATTCAATCATCCTGATGAGAGGAGCCAGCAGGCAATCTCAGTGGACACCTGTGGAGTCCTTCACTGAGCAGGGTGGGCAGAGAGAAATCCCTGATCACACTTGTAGGCGATGTCATGGCGACGTTGGCTAGCTAAGCTCATGCGCAGAAAAACGTCATCGGGTCTAATGGTTGTCTCGCGCCGAACTGCACATATACAGGCCTTTAAATCAAAGGAACTCCTTCGAAATGAATTCATTTTTGACAAAAATTGAAATTGAAAACAAGTCAGTTTGTCACTTTCACAAGGTTGGAGTAATAACATGTTCAATTACTTAAGACATTGGCTCAAATCTAGGTTGTGCCTTTAGATTTTGAGAATCATTTTTAACTTCTCACATTGACCTTTCAAACCCCAAACCCTGGCCTAGTCTGCTTGGTCTGCTTCGCAGGCGTTCCCAGAGGTCTCGCGATGTTGTGCCTCTGGGTTTAGAAACTGTGTGGAGAAATTGTAATTTTACAACGAGCAGCCATTGGCAGATACTATTGCTATGTCACAAATTACACCTTCCCTACACTGTAATGGAAAACTGTAATTTATATAGTCATTTTGGGTATTACCGTAGAAAAAAATCCTACAGGATTCCAATAAAAGCAAATCCTACTAGAATCCAACATAAGATTTTCGAACCTATCCTATAGGATAGAATCTTATAGGACATTATCCTAAAGGATAGAATCCCATATGAGTTCCAAATCTGATAGGATTTTATTTGTTTGGAGATTGAAGTTATTCTAGTGTATTTTTTCATGGACAGGAGTGCCATCAGAAAGTAATGACACTCCTTGACTTTTTAAACATGTTGTTGTGTTACAGACTGAATTTAAAATGTAAAAAAATTCAAAGGCGATATTCTCAGAAGTGAGTTTACTAGTTGATCAACTTTCAAAGCAGAATTACTTTCCCATAGTTCCTCAAATGTAGTGTATGAAATATCATTTTGTAGCTCTGTGGCTCTACTTTTATATAATGTAAAAAACACTATTTCAAATTTTGCTACATAAGACCGAATCCTGGAGGTGAGTCACATTTTAGAAAAAGGCTTAGTGTTGTTATCCTCGCAAGGGGAGGTTGCTGAAGTGTTACAATGTTTTGTGTTACATTAAAAAATCTCTTTCTCTGAGCAAATGTATTAGAATAAAATAATGTAATTTTTCCATTTTTGGGGGGCATACAATATACCGCAGTATTTGTTATTTATTTTATACAGTATTTTTTTACTCATCTTTATCAACGGTGCCAATATATATAGATTGTTTTTTGTCACCTGACTGTACATAATCCCTCGGTTGTCCACTACTGCATCACAGCTGATCTTAGATCTGTGCCTTAGGTCAATGTTTAACAGTTTTAGCATCACTCCGGTCATTTCTTTTCCAATTTAGACCAGCCCACTGAAGATGGACTGGCCCCCTGGGCATTTTCCTGAACTGGCCTATGCCCAGTCCATTTCTGCATATTCCCCAATGGTTATGTTAAGGGTTAGGGGAGGGTAATCCAATCTGATCCTAAATATGTGCCTTGGGGCAACATTTATTACAACATTGCCCAGTAATTTCTCTGTGGTGATTTTTGTCTACTGTGATGCAGTGTGATACAACTCTGACCTTAGGGAGAGAAGGCTGTTACAGAGGTTGCCTTCCAAATTTCACCCTATTCCCTATATAGTGCACTACTTTTGACAAGGGCTCATAGGACCTGGTCAGTAGTAGTGCACTACCTAAAGGGAATAGGGTGCCATTTGGGACGAAGCCAGAGAATGTTCCTCTGTGGTCCTCTAATTTCAGGTCCAATGATATCCCATAAAAACCCATTATATCTGTCCATCACTCGCTCCATCGCTCCCTCCATCCCCCAGAGCCTTGAGGCCAGGCACTAATAAAATCTCACGATGCCTTATCCTATTGATTAAACCCATCAGAAAGGAACTAAGACATGTAATACAGCAGAGAGAACATGGTCACGCATAGTTTTGTCAACTCAAGATTTTGAGATTTTGTGTCACTGGTCTACACTCAATATCCCATAATGTCAAAGTGGAATTATGTTTTTAGACATTTTTACAAATGCATTACAAATGAAAAGCTGAAATGTCTTGAGTCAATAAGTATTCAACCCCTTTTTTATGGCAGGAGTATAAATTAGTTACATAATAAGTTGCATGGACAAAAATAGTGTTTAAAATGATCTGTACAGTCCCTCAGTTGAGCAGTACATTTTAAACACAGTTTCAAGACCAAGGAGGTATTTTCCAATGCCTCGCAAAGAAGGGCACCTATTGGTCAGTAGATGGGTAAAAATAAAATAAAAAGCAGATATTGAATATTCTTTTGAGCATGGTGAAGTTATTAATTTACAATTTGGATGCTGTATCAATACACAAAGTCACTTCAAAGACAGACGTTCTTCCTAACTCAGTTGCTGGAGAGAAAGGAAACCGCTCATGGATTTCACCAAAACACCTATGCAGACTTCAAAACAGTTACAGAGTTGAAAGGTTGCGATAGGAGACAACATTGTAGTTACTCCACAATACTAATCTAATTGGCCGAGTGAAAAGAAGGAAGCCTGTAAAAGCAATAAGGAACTAAAGTAAAACTGAAAAACAATGTGGTAAAGAAAGTAACATCCTTTAGTACAAAGCATTACATTTGGGGCCAACACATCACTGAGTACATTTACATTTTAGCAGACACTTTTATCCTGAGCAACTAGAGTTAAGTGCCTTGCACAAGAGCACATCAAAATATTTCTCACCTAGTCAGCTTGGGGATTTGAACCAGTGACATTTCTGTTACTCGCCAAACAAATCTTAACTTCTCTTCATGGTGGTGGTTGCATCATGTTATGCATATGCTTGTCATTGGCAAGGACTAGGGAGTTTTTTAGGATAAAAATAAATGGATTAGACCTAAGCACAGGCAAAATTCTATAGGGAAACCTGGTTCAGTCTGACTTCCACCAGACACTGGGTGATTAATTCCCCTTTCAGCAGGACAATAACCTAAAGCACAAGGCCAAATACACACTGGAGTTGCTTACCATGATGACATTGAATGTTCCTGTGTGGCCTAGTTAAATTTTTTACTTGATAGAGCTTGAATATTAAAAAAAGAATGTGCAACTATTGTACAATCCACGATTGTTTGAAGTATACTCGGACTAACGTGTAGCGTGATCGGTGTCCCACATATTTTATTTATAGTAAGTGAACCACACAACAAAACAATAAAGAAATAAACGTGACGACAATGGTGTGCTAACAGGCATCTGCACATAAACGATATCCCACAAAACACAGGTGGAAAAAAGCTACTGAAATATGATTACCAGCTGCCTCTAACTGGGAATCATACAAAGTCACCAACATAGAAAACAAAACTAGAACCCCACATAGAAATAATAAACTAGACTAACCCCAGGTCACACCATGACCTACTCTACCATAGAAAAAAAGGGCTCTCTATGGTCAGATCGTGACACCAGGTGAGCAAAACTCTTAGACTTACCCTGGAAGCTGCTGTAATCGCTGGGTAATTCTAACATGTATTGACTATGTGATGTGAATATTTACGTAAAATCCTTTTCAATACATTTCCTAACATTTATTAACTTTGTCATTATGGGGTATTGTGTGTAGATGGGTGAGATTATTTTCTATTAAATCCAGACTGTAACACAACAGAATGTGGAATAAGTGAAGGGGTATGAATATTTTCTGAAGGCACGGTAAGTACAGATACAAGGTGTTGAACAGCAGAGACTGCCAGCCCACGCCGAGGGGGTATATATGGTCCAGAGGGAGTAGATAAGACCACTACACCAGACTCCAGCACACTGGCAGTATTTTTCTATAAGATTGTTGAATATAAAAACCTATAAGATACACTCAGGATCTAACTTTGGAGTGAATGTGTTTAATTATTTATGAATAGAGTCAAAATTGTGTTTTCATGAAATTAGATGATATTTGGATGAAACCAGATCAAAGTATGAACAATGACTGCTACTTCTACATTGATAAAGTTTGATGATAAAGTTACTGGTCCCCTCCACCATGTCAAGCACTTGGAATCTCTTACCTAATTTCAATAAGTTCTGCCTCGGAACCAACATAAGAGAAGGCATGTTTTGCAGAGGTGTGGTATATATACACAGTTGAAGTCGGAAGTTTACGTAACTAGTTTTTCAACCACTCCACAAATTTCTTGTTAACAAAATATAGGTCGGTTAGGACATCTACTTTGTGTAAGACACAAGTAATTTTTCCAACAATTGTTTACAGACTGATTACTTCACTTAAAAGGTGTCACGGTCGTCATATGGAGGAGACCAAGGGCCAGTGTTGTAAGCGTACATACTTTTTTTAATGAAAGAACGAACACTGAACAAAACAACAAACCGAACTGTGCCGCTATATGACTAGTGCAAACAGGCAACTAAACATAGAATAACAACCCACAAAATACCCAAGTAATATGGCTACCTAAATATGGTCCCCAATCAGAGACAACGATAAACAGCTGCCTCTGATTGAGAACCAATCTAGGCAACCATAGACATATAAACACCTAGACTAGAAAAACCCTAGACATACAAAAAAAACCTAGACAATACAAAAACTACACAAACCACCCTTGTCACACCCTGACCTAACCAAAGGAAAAAAGAAAACAAAGATAAATAAGGTCAGGGCGTGAAAAAAGTCACTGCATCACAATTCCAGTGGGTCAGAAGTTTACATACACTAAGTTGACTGTGCCTTTAAACAGCTTGGAAAATTCCAGAAAATTATGTCATGGCTTTAGAAGCTTCAGATAGACTCTGATTGGCTAATTGACATAATTTCAGTCAATTGGAGGTGTACCTGTGGATGTATTTCAAGGCTATCTTCAAACTCAGTACCTCTTTGCTTGACATCATGGGAAAATTAAAAGAAATCAGCCAAGACCTCAGCAAAATAAATTGTAGACCTCCACAAGTCTGGTTCATCCTCCGCTCAGGAAGGAGACACGTTCTGTGTCCTAGAGATGAACGTACTTTGGTTCGAAAAGTGCAAATCAATCCCAAAACAACAGCAAAGGACCTTGTGAAGATTCTGGAGGAAACAGGTACAAAAATATCTATATCCAGGGTAAAAACGAGTCCTACGTTGAAATAACATGAAAGGCCGCTCAGCAAGGAAGAAGCCACTACTCCAAAACCACCATAAAAAAGCTGGACTACGGTTTGCAACTGCACATGGGGACAAAGATCATACTTTTTGGAGAAATGTCCGCTGGTCTGATGAAACAAAATATAACTCTTTGGCCATAATGACCATCGTTATGTTTGGAGGAAAAAGGGGGAGGCTTGCAAGCCGGAGAACACCATCCCAACCAGGAAGCACGGCGGTGGCAGCATCATGTTGTTGGGGTGCTTTGCTGCAGGAGGGACTGGTGCACTTCACAAATAGATGGCATCATGAGGAAGTAAAATTATGTGGATTTATTGAAGCAACATGTCAAGACATCAGTCAGGAAGTTAAAGCTTGGTCGCAAGTGGGTCTTCCAAATGGACAATGACCCAAAGCATACTTCCACAGTTGTGGCAAAATGGCCCAAGAACAACAAAGTCAAGGTATTGGAGTGGCCATCACAAAGCCCTGACCTCAATCCTATAGAAAATGTGTTGGCAGAACTGAAAAAGCGTGTGCGAGCAAGGAGGCCTATAAACCGAGGAATGGGCCAAAATTCACCCAACTTATTGTGGGAAGCTTGTGGAAGGCTAACCCAAATGTATAACCCAAGTTAAACAATTTAAAGGTAATGCTACCGAAAACTAATTGAGTGCATGTAAACTTCTGACTCACTGGGAATGTGATGAAAGAAATAAAAGCTGAAATAAATCATTCTCTCTGTTATTATTCTAACATTTCACATTCTTAAAATGTGGTGATCCTAACTGACCTAAGACAGGGGATTTTTACGAGGATTAAATGTCAGGAATTGTGAAAAACTGAGTTTAAATGTTAGCTAGATAGCTAATCTACTTGTGCCAGAATTTGGCTGTAGGGTGTCAGAAAATAATTAAACGTTTACCCTATTCATCTATGGCAAAGTCACTTACATGTTTCCCCTTTCATTCGTGTGTTAGCTTGTAACTGGCTAGCTAGCGCTTCAGCCAGCATGGAACAAAAGAGGGGGAAGAGTCTTTCAAACCTCTGAAGCAGTTGAACCACGTCACAAGAAACATGCCAAATGGGAGACATGTAAAAACAAAAAAAATTATACAATTTTGATGTGGTTTGTATTGCTTTGAGTATCACCAAGTTAACTTGAGATGATTTCACTGCAGCACTTCCAACCGCATCCAAGTTGCTTGAAATAGGTGTTTCAAAGAGCTCGTGAATATTAGCCCCCCCCCGCACACTCAATTTTGTCTTTTCAAGCCACAAGAGAACACTTACTTTTCTCAAATTTTGAGCATTTCTATTTAAAGAAAATATTATTGGTCATATTTTAGTCACTCAAAAGGCTATTGGTAACTCTACAATTCCAAGGTACTCTGGGAAAAATGCAAATAAAGCATTACACTAAGCAGTTTGTTTATTTAACACTATTCAGTGTCTACATGGGTCCACACTTTCAGTGTTAATGTAACACTGAGGAATTTGCTGTGCAGCTATACCATAAAGAGCCAGCCGCATCTTTCTTCTCATTACCTGTCCCTCCCAGTCATCAGAGTAATGACATCACAGTTGGCTGCTCTCTGCTACCTGAGACACACTACAGTCCCCATCGCACAGACACCAGCCCCCTCATATCAGTATTACAAGCACCACTGATGACTCTGATGGTCTCTCAGTGTCGATATGCTGTAAGGGCTTCTGGCTGGCTCTACTAAATAACATTTACAGGCCTCCTAGTAAGGATTCGTTTCCCTGTAATCTTCCCCCCTCTGTCTTATAAAGAACCCATCTGTACAGCTCTACAATCATCTACTCTCTCATTCTCACATCCTCCCTGGCTCTCTTCCTCACTTTCTCTCTCCCCTTCTCTCTCTCTCTTTTGCAAACACACACACACACACACACACACACACACACACACACAGCCAGTCCCTCCAACTCTAGTCTTTATCAAGCATTCCCACAGGCCCTTTGTGTCCCTTATTATCTCTTATCTTAATAAGGTTGTGTTCTCTTTCATGGGAAGGAGCGTACCACCCAGCTAATGGTGTCTATACACGCAATACAGCTACTGCATAATCTGAACACTGTCACCTCTGTTTTAAAGGGGATGGTCAGACAAACACCCATAGCGATAGGTAACTCTTCTTTGTATCTTTCCCATTATAATGTATGTGATAGGATGAGCAGCGCCAATGAAGTCCTCAAATTTCTTCCTCGCGTTTGGCTGATCCCTCCTGATGACTCAAACAGGGTCACAAGCAGGGATCATCCAATGAAGTTGGAAGTACCACCCAGTTGACTAGATTAAAATGGTGGAAGCCCTCAATGGCTCTACCCATGCTAATATGGACTTTTGGTCACTAGACCCCTCTAGCATTCTCAATGCTATCACCTCTGTTCTAAAGGGGATGTTCGGGAATCACCTCTGACTTAAAGGGGATGTTCAGACTATCACATCTGTCTTAAAGGATATGGTCAGACTATGGTCACGTTCCCCTGCTCAGACGTTGCATGCATCAACCAATGGTTGTGTGCCATATCATTGACAGTGTCATCGACTGACAGATCGCTATAACAAATGATGTGGTGAGCTGATAAGTAAAATAGCTATTCACTATAAACCCCAAGGCATTTCTAACATCAAATACTTCTAGTAAGTTTAACTTTCAATGAAAAGTCCTTATTACTTCAAATGTTTATGTGGTACTGACTAAATGAGAAGTCACACTAACTAAATACCAAGAGGAATTACACCTAATTTTGTTTTGAGTAATGACAGCACATTGGGGTTTACATAGAGGGCAGGCGGCATTGCTGTCTTGGGCCGATCTAGTACGTGAACATATGTCTCATGTCTCAACCGAGCTCTGCTCTCTCTGAGCTCTAGGCTAAAGCCAATGGAGAGAAAGACAGAACGCTTCCAAACTTTTGCTTTTCGAGTGTAGTTAACTAACTTGTTTGTATTTACTGATTATATTTGAGTTAAGGTTAATTGCTAATATTGAGGTAATCCATTTCCTAAATGTTTTTAAGTAAACTTAGTTACATTTGAGTACTAGTAAATGATAGTTTCTAAGTAAGGTGGACCTTGCTAAACTCAAACAATTCAAGTTTTGCAACTCATACTTAAGTGGCTGACTTAAAAAGATTATGTCGTGTTCCTTCACCTTATTCATTTAATTTAACTAGTGTTTTTAATGTATCGAGAAATCAAAAATAACTAAGTTGATTGCATGAAAAATTTAAGCATACCTTACTCAAAAAACTGCATTTGTATTACTCATATTTACAGTAGATAGAACTGCTCACTTCCGCTGTTACATTTTCTAAACTTAATATTTTTTTAGGTAATCATTTTCCTCAATTATTCAGTAGCCAGATCTTACCCGGTTTTACAGTGCGGGCGTTGTAAGATAAGGCAGGCATCAGCAACGTCTGGGCAGAGGAACTAACCCTATCACATATTGTATAAAGAGGATGTTCAGACTATCACCTCTGTTATAAAGGCCCAGTACAGTCAAAAAGGTGAGTGTACAAAATAATAGGAACACCTTCCTAATATTGTGTTGCACCCCCCTTTTGCCCTCAGAACAGCCTCAATTCGTCGGGGCATGGACTACAAGGTGTCGAAAGCATTCTACAGGGATGCTGGCCCGTGTTGACTCCAATGCTTCCTACAGTTGCGTCAAGTCGGCTAAATGTCCTTCGAGTGCTTGACTATTCGTCATACACGCGAGAAACTGCTGAGCGTGAAAAACCCAGCAGTTTTGCAGTTCTTGACACACTCAAACCGATGCGCTTAAAAATCCTTCTTTAACCTGTCTCCTCCCCTTCATCTACACTGATTGAAGTGGATTTAACAGGTGACATCAATATGGGATCATAGCTTTCAACTGGATTCACCTGGTCAGTCTATGTCATGTTCCTAATATTTTGTACATTCAAATTTCAGACTGTCTTTTGTGGGATGGCGTTCTGGCATTCCTGGTGACATCACCAGCCGGGAAATTAGTTCATAGACCAATAAGAAAGTTTGAAACCTTTCTGCCAATAATAGCTCGTTTTCAGTTTTCCCCTCCCCACTCAGACCACACCCAGACAGTTGTTGCAAAATTATTGCTGATTGCTTAGAAGTAATCCTGAGTGGCACAGCGGTCTAAGGCACTACATCGCAGTACTAGAGGTGTCACTACAGACCCGGATTGGATCCTGGGCTGCATCACAACCGGCCGTGATCGGGAGTCCCATAGGGAAACGCACAATTGGCCCAGCGTCGTCCGGTTTAGGGGAGGGTTTGGCTGGGGTAGGCATTCATTGTAAATAAGAATGTGTTCTTAACTGATATGCCTAGTTTAAAAAATAAGCTATTTTTGTCTCTTTTTTTACCATTTTAATTGAAAACAACTACAGTAAGGTACTTTAATTTTACCCAGAAATTATTTGATATTGAGATAATAATGGCTGCATTGGACCTTTTAAAGTGGATGTTCAGAATGTTGACTCTGTCTTAAAGGGGATGTTCAGACTGTTGACTCTGTCTTAAAGTGAATGTTCAGACTGTTCTTTACTTTTCTTTACTGTACTGTTCTGTACTGTGCTCTACTGTGCCCTACTGTACTGTGTTGTCCAAACTTGTGATACGTAGACATCTATGGTTGGTTCAGATCTGGTACGGCCAGGGCAGATTGACCACAAGTCAACTACTTTTCCACGTCCATGAATGTCCAGTGTGGGTCGGTGCTCAGTAGGTGAGGATGATTGTTACATTAAATGGAAAGAGGGTAGGTGTCAGAGCAGGTGTGTCAGTAAGAGCCAGGAGAGGTGACATTAACTGGAGAGGGAGAGAGGGGTTGTCCAGACGGTTTTCACAGTCTTGATTTGACCACCAGATGACAGAAAGAGAAACAGTATGCCAGTGGAAGGGAGGGTAGTAGCAGGTGACACAACTGTAGTTTGTGACTACTATGATTTCCCATTGTAGCCAATTCAATTACAATAATTACCGATTTCGTAACAGAATTGCCAGCTTTAATCACTTAGTAATTCATAAACAAACTTGATATCAGTAAAAACACTAGAACTAATTGGCAGGTCTACCTTTGCTCTTTACTTCTGTGAACTTTCATCGTCCTCCCTCCCTCCTCCCGCCCTAAAAATGGTCAAAGACTTCAGCCACCCTAGTCATAGACTGTTCTCTCTGCTACCGCACGGCAAGCGGTACTGGAGCACCAAGTCTAGGTCCAAGAGGCTTCTAAACAGCTTCTACCCCCAAGCCATAAGACTCCTGAACAACTAGTCAAATGGCTACCCAGATTACTTGCATTGCCCCCCCAGGGTGGGAGGGGGTGCCTCAGCTGGCCTGTGCACCCGCACATTGACTCTGTACCCCCCCCTGTACCGCACCCCCTCCACCCTGTACCGACACCCCCACCCTGTACCGGCACCCCCCACCCTCCCACCCTGTACCGGCACCCCCTGTACCGGCACCCTCCCACCCTGTACCGGCACCCCCTCCACCCTGTACCGGCACCCCCTCCACCCTGTACCGGCACCCCCTCCACCCTGTACCGGCACCCTCCCACCCTGTACCGGCACCCCCCACCCTTTACCGGCACCCTCCACCCTGTACCGGCACCCCCCACCCTGTACCGGCACCCTCCCACCCTGTACCGCACCCCCACCCTGTACCGGCACCCCCCACCCTGTACCGGCACCCTCCCACCCTCCCACCCTGTACCGGCACCCTCCCACCCTGTACCGCACCCTCCCACCCTGTACCGGCACCCTCCCACCCTGTACCGGCACCCCTCCACCCTGTACCGCACCCCCTCCACCCTGTACCGCACCCCCCACCCTGTACCGGCACCCCCTCCCACCCTGTACCGGCACCCCCCACCCTGTACCGGCACCCCTCCCACCCTGTACTGGCACCCCCTCCACCCTGTACCGGCACCCTCCCACCCTGTACCGGCACCCCCTCCACCCTGTACCGGCACCCCCTCCCACCCTGTACTGGCACCCCTCCACCCTGTACCGTAACACCCTCCCACCCTGTACCGGCACCCCCTCCCACCCTGTACTGGCACCCTCCACCCTGTACCGGCACCCCCTCCACCCTGTACCGGCACCCCCTCCACCCTGTACTGGCACCCCTCCACCCTGTACCGGCACCCTCCCACCCTGTACCGCACCCCTCCACCCTGTACTGGCACCCCCTCCACCCTGTACCGGCACCCTCCCACCCTGTACCGGCACCCTCCCACCCCTGTACCGGCACCCTCCCACCCTGTACCGGCACCCCCCACCCTGTACTGGCACCCCCCTCCACCACCCTGTACTGGCACCCCCTCCCCCCCTGTACTGGCACCCTCCACCCTGTACTGGCACCCCCCACCCTCCACCCTGTACTGGCACCCCTCCACCCTGTACTGGCACCCCCTCCACCCTGTACTGGCACCCCCTCCACCCTGTACCGGCACCCTCCCACCCTGTACCGGCACCCCTCCACCCTGTACTGGCACCCTCCCACCCTGTACCGGCACCCTCCCACCCTGTACTGGCCCCTCCACCCTGTACTGGCACCCTCCCACCCTGTACCGGCACCCTCCCACCCTGTACTGGCACCCCCCCACCCTGTACTGGCACCCTCCCACCCTGTACTGGCACCCCTCCACCCTGTACTGGCACCCCTCCACCCTGTACTGGCACCCCTCCACCCTGTACCGGCACCCTCCCACCCTGTACCGGCACCCTCCCACCCTGTACCGGCACCCTCCACCCTGTCCACCCTTGGCACCCCCTCCACCCTGTACCGGCACCCTGTACCGGCACCCTCTCCACCCTGTACTGGCACCCCTCCACCCTCCACCCTCCACCCTGTACCGGCACAGCCTCCACCCTGTACCGGCACCCCCTCCACCCTGTACCGGCACCCTCCACCCTGTACCGGCACCCTCCCACCCTGTACCGGCACCCCCTCCCACCCTGTATATATTGTTCTTTTTTTGCTGCTGCTCTTTGATTACGTGTTACTTTTATCTCTTATTCTTATCAGTATTTTTTTGAAACTGCACTGCTGGTTAGGGGCTCGAAAGGAAGCATTTCACTGTATTCAGTGCATGTGACTAATACAATTTGATTTGATTTGATGAGGGAGAGGAATTTGAAAATATCTGAAAGATATGTGGGTTTTTGGTGATGGAATTACAAGGCACAGGGCCATGTTCTTAAGCATACAGAAGGCAAATCATTTCTCCAAAACTAAATAAGTGTTGATATTAGTTGGCAGGGGTCTTTACTTCCACATTATTGTGTTTTGATGTATTTCTAATACCTTTTAAGTATATGTACTGTATATATGCCTTAATATAACTTGTATCTTTCATTTGACACCCAATTTGACATTATTCTATGAACTTGTTGTTGCTCATGGGTCTTTTCACATGGAAATAGCCTGGTTCCTCTCTAGGTTTCTTCCTAGGTTTTGGCCTTTCTAGGGAGTTTTTCCTAGCCACCGTGGTTCTACACCTGCATTGCTTGCTGTTTGGGGTTTTAGGCTGGGTTTCTGTACAGCACTTTGAGATATCAGCTGATGTACGAAGGACTATATAAATACATTTGATTTGATTTGATGTGAAATGCCCAGTAATGCAGTAGTCAGTCATCCCTGGGTAGACGGAGAGGACAGGAGTCTGACAAAACAGCTCCCATCAGATATAGGACCTGGTGGTTGATTTATGATGTACATCCATCTCTACCCTTTACCTCGCACAGACACACACACACACACACACACACACACACACACACACACACCTTCCCTCCCTCCCTCTCTCCCTCGCTCCATGGCCCTGCCAGCTCAGGACTGATAAATATTGACTCTTCATTAAGAGTCAGATTTATTCATGGTGATCAATGCAGTCTCCAGAATCACTTCTTTACAGGCAGCCATTTTGCATGAATGTAAACAACCCACTAAACGTTACGACCCATGATCCACAACAGCCTTGAAACCTGACGAGGGGACAGAGATTCCCCCCTCTCCCTCCTTTAGTCTTACCCTCCTCACCCCCTCCTTACTAATACAGCCCCTAAACAAGGGATAATTAAAAAGTGTCAGTGTTAACGATTGGAGTGAGGGAAATGACAATTCCCCATCGAAAATAGAGTCCAGACTCCGGACCAATACATAATAACTACACAATCACAGCGCGCACCCATTTTCTCATTCCAAAAATGCACGTACTTGGTGGGGTAATCTTTTTTTACAACATTTCCGACATTTCACAATGCTTTTTTAGCTACCCTGGCTAACCTGCCATCCCCTGCCATAAAGCGAGAGCTCTGATATCTCATATTGGGTTATTTCAATTTCCTGTGAGGCAGGTTAGCAACGAGCCCGGCAGGAGCAGTAAGAGCTGAGATGAATTAAGATAAACATAAAAACAGTAGGAGGAACCAGAGCTACATGCCTCCCCTCTCACTGCCTGATCTGACAAAGCCGTTCAAAACAACCTTTAAATGAAAACCAGAAACAGCAGAAGCCATTACTGTTGTGACTATCGTGTTGAGTGACAAACTAAAGGGGGTTCTGTAGATAGATGTACTCTGTTAATTTGTGTGTCTTCCTTCCTGTCTTCCTACACATGTTTTTAAACCACATCAATATCCTGCCACTCTTATATTCCTTTGCCTTTCAGTCTCTTTCTATCCCTTCATCTTTGGCAGTGTGGTCATAAGAGAGAGGTAGAGGGACCGAGAGAAGGAAAAATAGAGGATCAAGAGGGAGAGAGAGAGAGAGTAGTGAGGGGGGAAAGAAGGGAGGGAGAGACTGAGAAAAGAGAGAGAGAGTGAGAAGAATGTGTAGGGACAGAGAAAGGAGACGAGGAAATTAGAAAGCAGGAAAAAGAGAGGGATTTCCAGCAGCACGTTCCCAGAATGTAGATGTCCCTGTCCCAGGTCATAAATATGTAGCAGGAAAAAGGACCACTGCAGCCCTCGCCCTGCGCTCCGCTCGCCAACCACCAGGGCTTGGCTTTACCCCCCCTAGCCCCCGTGTGTGTGTGTGTGTGTGTGTGTGTGTGTGTGTGTGTGTGTGTGTGTGTGTGTGTGTCTAGAGTAGCCAGTGAGTAGTGCAGAGCAGGGTAGATCAGAGGTAACAGGGTGTGATTCAGGAGCATAAGAGATGCTAATGATGAGAGGCGACCATCATTAGCCATGCTAGCTCTCTGAGATAAATGATCCAGCTCCCCTGCAGCACATACACAAAGCCATTTTAGGTTTCCCTAACTGCTCTCTTACCCGCTCTCTCTCCCATCTTCCTGCCTCACACTCACCACTCTCCCTTCTCATGTGTTTGCCAGTATGTGTTCCAGTGTGTGTGGCAGTGTGAATGCCAGTGTGATACCTCACCCTCTCTGAGCAGTGTGTGTCTGTGTCCATTCCATCCAGACTCAACGAGCTCCATTTGGCTCACAGAGATAAACACAAGTCAATTGAAGCATTCCAAACGAACAGCAATAGGCCACATGGCTATAGAGCTAGCACCCCCCACACACACACACACACCTGCCATTTTGTACCAAAGTATTCTAATGTATACCATGTTAAATGCACTCCCTAGTAGAACCCTCATCTGTGTGTTGCCGATGATTCATCCCAACTGTCTTCTCTTCCTCTGTGGTTGGGCTTATGTAAAGTGCATTGTTTTGCCACCCTCTTACACAGCTATCTATATGGTAATGGATAGGAATTTAGAACCAAATGGCACTCTCACTTACTAACAGCGTTCACTTAGGATGCTGTCTGATGACACATTATCTTCCTGTTATCTTTGCGGATTGGCTGGATGTGTGCCAAGCTCACAAACACGTGCAAAAATGTTCACAACTTTTGCCACTTTCTGTTTTAATCGTGGTTTCAATCCAAAGAGCACCACATAAACTCTCACTTATACTGAGAGTGTACCAATTTGTTTGTTTTTGATACACACGCACACACACACACACACACGCACACGCACACGCACACGCACACACACACACACACACTTACTTGGCCACCCAGCTCTGCTCAGGCAGTGTTGCACCTGACTGAACAAAAACTGCCCTCTGAATATCTACAGGATTCCCTTTCCTGATCAGAACTGGATGTTTTTATCTTATTAATTAATTAGTGATATAGTCATTTACGCTGTGAAAGAAGAGAGCAGCACAGTGGTGGTTAATGACTGGTTCAAAGATAGCGCTGGTTACAGGGCCTTTACTCTTGTCTCTAATTGACAATACTCTCTGCTAGGTTAGAACTACACACAACGATTGCATCCCAAAATGCCACCCTGCTCCCTATATAGTGAACTAGGGTGCCATTGGGTGTGCATTCTCACGAGTGCTGAGAGTTAGGATAGCATTGTGAGTGCTCCCGGACCCCAATTGTGTCTTCCATAAAGAACCATCTGAAAGGGGCTTTGGAAAGATGATTATGGTAAACACACATTAAGCCCACTTCCGTCTTTGGATTCAAATAAAAAACAAGAAAACAAACACATTTTCTTGCTGTTTAATGTTTCAACTAATTCAACTAAATCAGATGTTTTATTATTAGGTTAGTTCCCAGTACTGGCCAGTTTCAAACCTGCTAAAAAAACGTTGGGTGTTGAGGCTACCCTCAGGTGCTTGTTTGTACCTCCACAGATAAGTGCTGATATATGCACATGGCAGCATATTTCATAAGCATTCATTGCTATTTCGTTTCAAATGAAAATATGGGTTTGTTACGCTAGCAGTCGTGCCTGCACGCCGTATTAACACAGTAGCAACATAACCTGGTGAACTACAACAAGATAATAGATTTCAGGCATTCACTGTTTACATTTTTAAATGTATTTGCATTTTGTTTTATTTTACTGTTAAATTAACCTTGCCATTTTTTTGTATACATTTATCTCAGGTGTGCAGTAGCACAAGAAGCACTCCCTCTATACACAATGTAAATAACAATACACCAATACCGTTCATTATGATCAATACTAACTTTGCAAAATATTGTAGTCTATTGTGTATATTTACACCCTAAACCATTGGTTTTTAAATATTTTATAAGTAGACTTTGCTATTCTTTCTTTTTCACCATAAATCACTGTTGTTCCAATTTAGCCTGGTATGCTCCTATTAAGCCCGGTTTGCTCATATTAAGCCTGGTTTGCTTCTATTAAGCCCAGTATGCTCCTATTAAGCCCAGTATGCTCCTATTAATCCCGGATTGCTTCTATTAAGCCCAGTATGTTCCTATTAAGCCCAGTATGTTCCTATTAAGCCCAGTATGCTCCTATTAAGCCCAGTATGCTCCTATTAAGCCCAGTATGCTCCAATTAAGCCTGTTTTGCTTCTATTAAGCCCAGTATGTTCCTATTAAGCCCAGTATGTTCCTATTAAGCCCAGTATGTTCCTATTAAGCCCAGTTTGCTCATATTAAGCCTGGTTTGCTTCTATTAAGCCCAGTATGCTCATATTAAGCCCAGTTTGCTCATATTAAGCCTGGTTTGCTTCTATTAAGCCCAGTATGTTCCTATTAAGCCCAGTATGCTCCTATTAAGCCCAGTATGCTCCTATTAAGCCCAGTATGCTCCAATTAAGCCTGTTTTGCTTCTATTAAGCCCAGTATGTTCCTATTAAGCCCAGTATGTTCCTATTAAGCCCAGTATGTTCCTATTAAGCCCGGTATGTTCCTATTAAGCCCGGTATGCTCCTATTAAGCCTGGTTTGCTTCTATTAAGCCCAGTATGTTCCTATTAAGCCCAGTATGTTCCTATTGAGCCCAGTATGTTCCTATTAAGCCCCGTATGCTCCTATTAAGCCCGGTATGCTCCTATTAAGCCCGGTTTGCTTCTATTAAGCCCGGTTTGCTTCTATTAAGCCCAGTATGTTCCTATTAAGCTCAGTATGTTCCTATTAAGCACAGTATGCTCCTATTAAGCCCAGTATGCTCCAATTAAGACTGTTTTGCTTCTATTAAGCCCAGTATGTTCCTATTAAGCCCAGTATGCTCATATTAAGACCAGTATGTTTCTATTAAGCCCAGTATGTTCCTATTAAGCCCAGTATGCGCATATTAAGCCCAGTATGTTCCTATTAAGCCCAGTATGCGCAAATTAAGCCCAGTATGTTCCTATTAAGCCCAGTATGCGCATATTAAGCCCAGTATGATCATATTAAGACCAATATGTTCCTTTTAAGCCCAGTACGTCCCTATTAAGCCCAGTATGCTCCTATTAAGCCTGGTTTGCTTCTATTAAGCCCAGTATGTTCCTATTAAGCCTGGTATGCTCCTATTAAGCCCGGTTTTCTTCTATTAAGCCCAGTATGCTCCTATTAAGCCCAGTTTGCTCATATTAAGCCTGGTTTGCTTCTATTAAGCCCAGTATGCTCCTATTAAACCCAGTATGCTCCTATTAAGCCTGTTTTGCTTCTATTAAGCCCGGTATGCTCATATTAAGCCCAGTGTGTTCCTATTAAACCCAGTATGTTCCTATTAAGCCTAGTATGCTCATATTAAGCCCAGTAGGTTCCTATTAAGCCCAGTAGGTTCCTATTAAGCCTGGTATGCTCCTATTAAGCCTGGTTTGCTTCTATTAAGCCCAGTATGTTCCTATTAAGCCTGGTATGCTCCTATTAAGCCCGGTTTTCTTCTATTAAGCCCAGTATGCTCCTATTGAGCCCAGTTTGCTCATATTAAGCCTGGTTTGCTTCTATTAAGCCCAGTGTGCTCCTATTAAGCCCAGTATGCTCCTATTAAGCCTGTTTTGCTTCTATTAAGCCCGGTATGCTCATATTAAGCCCAGTGTGTTCCTATTAAACCCAGTATGTTCCTATTAAGCCTAGTATGCTCATATTAAGCCCAGTAGGTTCCTATTAAGCCCAGTAGGTTCCTATTGAGCCCAGTATGTTCCTATTAAGCCCAGTATGTTCCTATTAAGCCCGGTATGTTCCTATTAAGCCCGGTATGCTCCTATTAAGCCTGGTTTGCTTCTATTAAGCCCAGTATGTTCCTATTAAGCCCAGTATGTTCCTATTGAGCCCAGTATGTTCCTATTAAGCCCCGTATGTTCCTATTAAGCCCAGTATGCTCCTATTAAGCCCGGTATGCTCCTATTAAGCCCGGTATGATCCTATTAAGCCCGGTTTGCTCCTATTAAGCCCGGGTTGCTCCTATTAAGCCCGGTTTGCTCCTATTAAGCCCGGGTTGCTCCTATTAAGTTCGGGTTGCTCCTATTAAGCCCGGTATGCTCATATTAAGCCCGGTATGTTCCTATTAAGCCCGATATGTTCCTATTAAGCCCAGTATGCTCCTATTAAGCCCCGTATGTTCCTATTAAGCCCAGTATGTTCCTATTAAGCCCAGTATGTTCCTATTGAGCCCAGTATGTTCCTATTGAGCCCAGTATGTTCCTATTGAGCCCAGTATGTTCCTATTAAGCCCAGTATGTTCCTATTAAGCCCAGTATGTTCCTATTAAGCCCGGTTTGCTCCTATTAAGCCCAGTATGCTCCTATTAAGCCTGTTTTGATTCTATTAAGCCCGGTATGCTCATATTAAGCCCAGTGTGTTCCTATTAAACCCAGTATGTTCCTATTAAGCCTAGTATGCTCATATTAAGCCCAGTAGGTTCCTATTAAGCCCAGTAGGTTCCTATTGAGCCCAGTATGTTCCTATTAAGCCCAGTATGTTCCTATTAAGCCCGGTATGTTCCTATTAAGCCCGGTATGCTCCTATTAAGCCTGGTTTGCTTCTATTAAGCCCAGTATGTTCCTATTAAGCCCAGTATGTTCCTATTGAGCCCAGTATGTTCCTATTAAGCCCCGTATGTTCCTATTAAGCCCAGTATGCTCCTATTAAGCCCGGTATGCTCCTATTAAGCCCGGTATGATCCTATTAAGCCCGGTTTGCTCCTATTAAGCCCGGGTTGCTCCTATTAAGCCCGGTTTGCTCCTATTAAGCCCGGGTTGCTCCTATTAAGTTCGGGTTGCTCCTATTAAGCCCGGTATGCTCATATTAAGCCCGGTATGTTCCTATTAAGCCCGATATGTTCCTATTAAGCCCAGTATGCTCCTATTAAGCCCCGTATGTTCCTATTAAGCCCAGTATGTTCCTATTAAGCCCAGTATGTTCCTATTGAGCCCAGTATGTTCCTATTGAGCCCAGTATGTTCCTATTGAGCCCAGTATGTTCCTATTGAGCCCAGTATGTTCCTATTAAGCCCAGTATGTTCCTATTAAGCCCAGTATGTTCCTATTAAGCCCGGTTTGCTCCTATTAAGCCTGGTTTGCTTCTATTAAGCCTGGTTTGCTTCTATTAAGCCCAGTATGCTCCTATTAAGCCCAGTATGCTCCTATTAAGCCCAGTATGCTCCTATTAAGCCTGTTTTGATTCTATTAAGCCTTGTTTGCTCCTATTAAGCTCGGGTTGCTCCTATTAAGCTCGGGTTGCTCCTATTAAGCTCGGGTTGCTCCTATTAAGCCCAGTATGCTCATATTAAGCCCGGTATGTTCCTATTAAGCCCGATATGCTCCTATTAAACCCAGTATGTTCCTATTGATCCCAGTATGTTCCTATTAAGCCCAGTATGCTCCTATTAAGCCTGGTTTGCTTCTATTAAGCCCAGCATGTTCCTATTAAGCCCCGTATGTTCCTATTAAGCCCAGTATGCTCCTATTAAGCCCGGTATGCTCCTATTAAGCCCGGTATGCTCCTATTAAGCCCGGTTTGCTTCTATTAAGCCCGGGTTTGCTTCTATTAAGCCCAGTATGTTTCTATTAAGCTCAGTATGTTCCTATTAAGCCCAGTATGCTCTATTAAGCCCAGTACATTTACATTACATTTACATTTAAGTCATTTAGCAGACGCTCTTATCCAGAGCGACTTATGCTCCTATTAAGCCCAGTATGCTCCTATTAAGCCCGGTATGCTCCTATTAAGCCTGGTTTGATTCTATTAAGCCCGGTTTGCTCCTATTAAGCCCGGGTTGCTCCTATTAAGCCTGGTTTGATTCTATTAAGCCCGGTTTGCTCTATTAAGCCCGGGTTGCTCTATTAAGCCCGATATGTTCCTATTAAGCCCAGTATGCTCCTATTAAGCCCCGTATGCTCATATTAAGCCCAGTATGCTCCTATTGAGCCCAGTTTGCTCATATTAAGCCTGGTTTGCTTCTATTAAGCCCAGTGTGCTCCTATTAAGCCCAGTATGCTCCTATTAAGCCTGTTTTGCTTCTATTAAGCCCGGTATGCTCATATTAAGCCCAGTGTGTTCCTATTAAACCCAGTATGTTCCTATTAAGCCTAGTATGCTCATATTAAGCCCAGTAGGTTCCTATTAAGCCCAGTAGGTTCCTATTGAGCCCAGTATGTTCCTATTAAGCCCAGTATGTTCCTATTAAGCCCGGTATGTTCCTATTAAGCCCGGTATGCTCCTATTAAGCCTGGTTTGCTTCTATTAAGCCCAGTATGTTCCTATTAAGCCCAGTATGTTCCTATTGAGCCCAGTATGTTCCTATTAAGCCCCGTATGTTCCTATTAAGCCCAGTATGCTCCTATTAAGCCCGGTATGCTCCTATTAAGCCCGGTATGATCCTATTAAGCCCGGTTTGCTCCTATTAAGCCCGGGTTGCTCCTATTAAGCCCGGTTTGCTCCTATTAAGCCCGGGTTGCTCCTATTAAGTTCGGGTTGCTCCTATTAAGCCCGGTATGCTCATATTAAGCCCGGTATGTTCCTATTAAGCCCGATATGCTCCTATTAAACCCAGTATGTTCCTATTGATCCCAGTATGTTCCTATTAAGCCCAGTATGCGCATATTAAGCCCAGTATGATCATATTAAGACCAATATGTTCCTTTTATGCCCAGTACGTCCCTATTAAGCCTGGTTTGCTTCTATTAAGCCCAGTATGTTCCTATTAAGCCTGGTATGCTCCTATTAAGCCCGGTTTTCTTCTATTAAGCCCAGTATGCTCCTATTAAGCCCAGTTTGCTCATATTAAGCCTGGTTTGCTTCTATTAAGCCCAGTATGCTCCTATTAAACCCAGTATGCTCCTATTAAGCCTGTTTTGCTTCTATTAAGCCCGGTATGCTCATATTAAGCCCAGTGTGTTCCTATTAAACCCAGTATGTTCCTATTAAGCCTAGTATGCTCATATTAAGCCCAGTAGGTTCCTATTAAGCCCAGTAGGTTCCTATTAAGCCTGGTATGCTCCTATTAAGCCTGGTTTGCTTCTATTAAGCCCAGTATGTTCCTATTAAGCCTGGTATGCTCCTATTAAGCCCGGTTTTCTTCTATTAAGCCCAGTATGCTCCTATTGAGCCCAGTTTGCTCATATTAAGCCTGGTTTGCTTCTATTAAGCCCAGTGTGCTCCTATTAAGCCCAGTATGCTCCTATTAAGCCTGTTTTGCTTCTATTAAGCCCGGTATGCTCATATTAAGCCCAGTGTGTTCCTATTAAACCCAGTATGTTCCTATTAAGCCTAGTATGCTCATATTAAGCCCAGTAGGTTCCTATTAAGCCCAGTAGGTTCCTATTGAGCCCAGTATGTTCCTATTAAGCCCAGTATGTTCCTATTAAGCCCGGTATGTTCCTATTAAGCCCGGTATGCTCCTATTAAGCCTGGTTTGCTTCTATTAAGCCCAGTATGTTCCTATTAAGCCCAGTATGTTCCTATTGAGCCCAGTATGTTCCTATTAAGCCCCGTATGTTCCTATTAAGCCCAGTATGCTCCTATTAAGCCCGGTATGCTCCTATTAAGCCCGGTATGATCCTATTAAGCCCGGTTTGCTCCTATTAAGCCCGGGTTGCTCCTATTAAGCCCGGTTTGCTCCTATTAAGCCCGGGTTGCTCCTATTAAGTTCGGGTTGCTCCTATTAAGCCCGGTATGCTCATATTAAGCCCGGTATGTTCCTATTAAGCCCGATATGTTCCTATTAAGCCCAGTATGCTCCTATTAAGCCCCGTATGTTCCTATTAAGCCCAGTATGTTCCTATTAAGCCCAGTATGTTCCTATTGAGCCCAGTATGTTCCTATTGAGCCCAGTATGTTCCTATTGAGCCCAGTATGTTCCTATTAAGCCCAGTATGTTCCTATTAAGCCCAGTATGTTCCTATTAAGCCCGGTTTGCTCCTATTAAGCCCAGTATGCTCCTATTAAGCCTGTTTTGATTCTATTAAGCCCGGTATGCTCATATTAAGCCCAGTGTGTTCCTATTAAACCCAGTATGTTCCTATTAAGCCTAGTATGCTCATATTAAGCCCAGTAGGTTCCTATTAAGCCCAGTAGGTTCCTATTGAGCCCAGTATGTTCCTATTAAGCCCAGTATGTTCCTATTAAGCCCGGTATGTTCCTATTAAGCCCGGTATGCTCCTATTAAGCCTGGTTTGCTTCTATTAAGCCCAGTATGTTCCTATTAAGCCCAGTATGTTCCTATTGAGCCCAGTATGTTCCTATTAAGCCCCGTATGTTCCTATTAAGCCCAGTATGCTCCTATTAAGCCCGGTATGCTCCTATTAAGCCCGGTATGATCCTATTAAGCCCGGTTTGCTCCTATTAAGCCCGGGTTGCTCCTATTAAGCCCGGTTTGCTCCTATTAAGTTGGGGTTGCTCTATTAAGCCCGGTATGCTCATATTAAGCCCGGTATGTGCCCGATATGTTCCTATTAAGCCAAGTATGCTCCTATTAAGCCTATTAAGCCCAGTATGTTCCTATTAAGCCCAGTATGTTCCTAGTATGTTCCTATTGCCCAGTATGTTCCTATTGAGCCCAGTATGTTCCTATTGAGCCCAGTATGTTCCTATTAAGCCCAGTATGTTCCTATTAAGCCCAGTATGTTCCTATTAAGCCTTTATTGGTTTGCTCTATTAAGCCTGGTTTGCTTCTATTAAGCCTGGTTTGCTTCTATTAAGCCCAGTATGCTCCTATTAAGCCCAGTATGCTCCTATTAAGCCCAGTATGCTCCTATTAAGCCTGTTTTGATTCTATTAAGCCTTGTTTGCTCCTATTAAGCTCGGGTTGCTCCTATTAAGCTCGGGTTGCTCCTATTAAGCTCGGGTTGCTCCTATTAAGCCCAGTATGCTCATATTAAGCCCGGTATGTTCCTATTAAGCCCGATATGCTCCTATTAAACCCAGTATGTTCCTATTGATCCCAGTATGTTCCTATTAAGCCCAGTATGCTCCTATTAAGCCTGGTTTGCTTCTATTAAGCCCAGCATGTTCCTATTAAGCCCCGTATGTTCCTATTAAGCCCAGTATGCTCCTATTAAGCCCGGTATGCTCCTATTAAGCCCGGTATGCTCCTATTAAGCCCGGTTTGCTTCTATTAAGCCCGGGTTTGCTTCTATTAAGCCCAGTATGTTTCTATTAAGCTCAGTATGTTCCTATTAAGCCCAGTATGCTCCTATTAAGCCCAGTACATTTACATTACATTTACATTTAAGTCATTTAGCAGACGCTCTTATCCAGAGCGACTTATGCTCCTATTAAGCCCAGTATGCTCCTATTAAGCCCGGTATGCTCCTATTAAGCCTGGTTTGATTCTATTAAGCCCGGTTTGCTCCTATTAAGCCCGGGTTGCTCCTATTAAGCCTGGTTTGATTCTATTAAGCCCGGTTTGCTCCTATTAAGCCCGGGTTGCTCCTATTAAGCCCGATATGTTCCTATTAAGCCCAGTATGCTCCTATTAAGCCCCGTATGCTCATATTAAGCCCAGTATGCTCCTATTGAGCCCAGTTTGCTCATATTAAGCCTGGTTTGCTTCTATTAAGCCCAGTGTGCTCCTATTAAGCCCAGTATGCTCCTATTAAGCCTGTTTTGCTTCTATTAAGCCCGGTATGCTCATATTAAGCCCAGTGTGTTCCTATTAAACCCAGTATGTTCCTATTAAGCCTAGTATGCTCATATTAAGCCCAGTAGGTTCCTATTAAGCCCAGTAGGTTCCTATTGAGCCCAGTATGTTCCTATTAAGCCCAGTATGTTCCTATTAAGCCCGGTATGTTCCTATTAAGCCCGGTATGCTCCTATTAAGCCTGGTTTGCTTCTATTAAGCCCAGTATGTTCCTATTAAGCCCAGTATGTTCCTATTGAGCCCAGTATGTTCCTATTAAGCCCCGTATGTTCCTATTAAGCCCAGTATGCTCCTATTAAGCCCGGTATGCTCCTATTAAGCCCGGTATGATCCTATTAAGCCCGGTTTGCTCCTATTAAGCCCGGGTTGCTCCTATTAAGCCCGGTTTGCTCCTATTAAGCCCGGGTTGCTCCTATTAAGTTCGGGTTGCTCCTATTAAGCCCGGTATGCTCATATTAAGCCCGGTATGTTCCTATTAAGCCCGATATGTTCCTATTAAGCCCAGTATGCTCCTATTAAGCCCCGTATGTTCCTATTAAGCCCAGTATGTTCCTATTAAGCCCAGTATGTTCCTATTAAGCCCAGTATGTTCCTATTGAGCCCAGTATGTTCCTATTGAGCCCAGTATGTTCCTATTAAGCCCAGTATGTTCCTATTAAGCCCAGTATGTTCCTATTAAGTTTGCTCCTATTAAGCCTGGTTTGCTTCTATTAAGCCTGGTTTGCTTCTATTAAGCCCAGTATGCTCCTATTAAGCCTGGTATGCTCCTATTAAGCCCAGTTTGCTCCTATTAAGCCCAGTATGCTCCTATTAAGCCTGTTTTGATTCTATTAAGCCCGGTATGCTCATATTAAGCCCAGTGTGTTCCTATTAAACCCAGTATGTTCCTATTAAGCCTAGTATGCTCATATTAAGCCCAGTAGGTTCCTATTAAGCCCAGTAGGTTCCTATTGAGCCCAGTATGTTCCTATTAAGCCCAGTATGTTCCTATTAAGCCCGGTATGTTCCTATTAAGCCCGGTATGCTCCTATTAAGCCTGGTTTGCTTCTATTAAGCCCAGTATGTTCCTATTAAGCCCAGTATGTTCCTATTGAGCCCAGTATGTTCCTATTAAGCCCCGTATGTTCCTATTAAGCCCAGTATGCTCCTATTAAGCCCGGTATGCTCCTATTAAGCCCGGTATGATCCTATTAAGCCCGGTTTGCTCCTATTAAGCCCGGTTGCTCCTATTAAGCCCGGTTTGCTCCTATTAAGCCCGGGTTGCTCCTATTAAGTTCCTCCTATTAAGCCCGGTATGCTCATATTAAGCCCGGTATGTTCCTATTAAGCCCGGTATGTTCCTATTAAGCCCGATATGTTCCTATTAAGCCCAGTATGTCCTATTAAGCCCCGTATGTTCCTATTAAGCCCAGTATGTTCCTATTAAGCCCAGTATGTTCCTATTAAGCCCAGTATGTTCCTATTGAGCCCAGTATGTTCCTATTGAGCCCAGTATGTTCCTATTAAGCCCAGTATGTTCCTATTAAGCCCAGTATGTTCCTATTAAGCCCAGTATGTTCCTATTAAGCCCGGTTTGTTAAGCCTGGTTTGCTTCTATTAAGCCTGGTTTGCTTCTATTAAGCCCAGTATGCTTCTATTAAGCCCGGTTTGCTTCTATTAAGCCCAGTATGCTCCTATTAAGCCCAGTATGCTCCTATTAAGCCCAGTATGCTCCTATTAAGCCTGTTTTGATTCTATTAAGCCTTGTTTGTCTATTAAGCTCGGGTTGCTCCTATTAAGCCCGGTTTGCTCCTATTAAGCCCGGGTTGCTCCTATTAAGCCTGGTTTGCTCCTATTAAGCACGGGTTGCTCCTATTAAGCTCGGGTTGCTCTATTAAGCTCCGGGTTGCTCCTATTAAGCCCAGTATGCTCATATTAAGCCCGGTATGTTCCTATTAAGCCCGATATGCTCCTATTAAACCCAGTATGTTCCTATTGATCCCAGTATGTTCCTATTAAGCCCAGTATGCTCCTATTAAGCCTGGTTTGCTTCTATTAAGCCCAGCATGTTCCTATTAAGCCCCGTATGTTCCTATTAAGCCCAGTATGCTCCTATTAAGCCCGGTATGCTCCTATTAAGCCCGGTATGCTCCTATTAAGCCCGGTTTGCTTCTATTAAGCCCGGGTTTGCTTCTATTAAGCCCAGTATGTTTCTATTAAGCTCAGTATGTTCCTATTAAGCCCAGTATGCTCCTATTAAGCCCAGTACATTTACATTACATTTACATTTAAGTCATTTAGCAGACGCATCCAGAGCGACTTATGCTCTATTAAGCCCAGTATGCTCCTATTAAGCCCGGTATGCTCCTATTAAGCCTGGTTTGATTCTATTAAGCCCGGTTTGCTCCTATTAAGCCCGGTTGCTCCTATTAAGCCTGGTTTGATTCTATTAAGCCCGGTTTGTATTAAGCCCGGGTTGCTCCTATTAAGCCCGATATGTTCCTATTAAGCCCAGTATGCTCCTATTAAGCCCCGTATGCTCATATTAAGCCCAGTATGTTCCTATTAAGCCCAGTATGTTCCTATTGAGCCCGGTTTGCTCCTATTAAGCCTGGTTTGCTTCTATTAAGCCCAGTATGTTCCTATTAAGCCCAGTATTTTCCTATTAAGCCCAGTATGCTCCTATTAAGCCCAGTATGCTCCTATTAAGCCTGTTTTGATTCTATTAAGCCTTGTTTGCTCCTATTAAGCCCGGGTTGCTCCTATTAAGCCCGGTTTGCTCCTATTAAGCCCGGGTTGCTCCTATTAAGTTCGGGTTGCTCCTATTAAGCCCGGTATGCTCATATTAAGCCCGGTATGTTCCTATTAAGCCCGATATGTTCCTATTAAGCCCAGTATGCTCCTATTAAGCCCCGTATGTTCCTATTAAGCCCAGTATGTTCCTATTAAGCCCAGTATGTTCCTATTGAGCCCAGTATGTTCCTATTGAGCCCAGTATGTTCCTATTGAGCCCAGTATGTTCCTATTAAGCCCAGTATGTTCCTATTAAGCCCGGTTTGCTTCTATTAAGCCTGGTTTGCCTATTAAGCCTGGTTTGCCTATTAAGCCCAGTATGTTCCTATTAAGCCCAGTATGCTCCTATTAAGCCCAGTATGCTCCTATTAAGCCTGTTTTGATTCTATTAAGCCTTGTTTGCTCCTATTAAGCCCAGTATGCTCCTATTAAGCCCGGTTTGCTCCTATTAAGCCCGTTGTCCTATTAAGCCTGGTTTGCTCCTATTAAGCACGGGTTGCTCCTATTAAGCTCGGGTTGCTCCTATTAAGCTCGGGTTGCTCCTATTAAGCCCAGTATGCTCATATTAAGCCCGGTATGTTCCTATTAAGCCCGATATGCTCCTATTAAACCCAGTATGTTCCTATTGATCCCAGTATGTTCCTATTAAGCCCAGTATGCTCCTATTAAGCCTGGTTTGCTTCTATTAAGCCCAGCATGTTCCTATTAAGCCCCGTATGTTCCTATTAAGCCCAGTATGCTCCTATTAAGCCCGGTATGCTCCTATTAAGCCCGGTATGCTCCTATTAAGCCCGGTTTGCTTCTATTAAGCCCGGGTTTGCTTCTATTAAGCCCAGTATGTTTCTATTAAGCTCAGTATGTTCCTATTAAGCCCAGTATGCTCCTATTAAGCCCAGTACATTTACATTACATTTACATTTAAGTCATTTAGCAGACATCCAGAGCGACTTATGCTCCTATTAAGCCTTGTTTGCTCCTATTAAGCCCATGCTCCTATTAAGCCCGGTTGCCTATTAAGCCCGGTTTGCTCCTATTAAGCCCGGGTTTGCTTCTATTAAGCCCAGTATGTTCCTATTAAGCCAGGTTTGCCCAGTATGCTCTATTAAGCCCAGTACATTTACATTACATTTACATTTAAGTCATTTAGCAGCGCCGAGTTATGTCCTATTAAGCCCGGTTTGTCTATTAAGCCCGGGTTGCTCCTATTAAGTCTGGTTGTTCTATTAAGCCCGGTATGCCGTATGTTCCTATTAAGCCCAGTATGCTCCTATTAAGCCCCGATGTTCCTATTAAGCCCAGTATGTTCTATTAAGCCTATTAAGCCCAGTATGTTCCTATTGAGCCCAGTATGTTCCTATTGAGCCCAGTTGTTCCTAAGCCCAGTATGTTCCTATTAAGCCCAGTATGTTCCTATTAAGCCCAGTATGTTCCTATTAAGCCTGGTTTGCTCCTATTAAGCCCAGTATGCTCCTATTAAGCCTGTTTTGATTCTATTAAGCCCGGTATGCTCATATTAAGCCCAGTGTGTTCCTATTAAACCCAGTATGTTAGTATGCCTATTAAGCCCAGTAGGTTCCTATTAAGCCCAGTAGGTTCCTATTGAGCCCAGTATGTTCCTATTAAGCCCAGTATGTTCCTATTAAGCCCGGTATGTCCTATTAAGCCTGGTTTGCCTATTAAGCCCAGTATGTTCCTATTAAGCCCAGTATGTTCCTATTGAGCCCAGTATGTTCCTATTAAGCCCCGTATGTTCTATTAAGCCCAGTATGCCCAGCCCGGTATTAAGCCCGGTATGATCCTATTAAGCCCGGTTTGTCTATTAAGCCTGGTTGCTCCTATTAAGCCCGGTTTGCTCCTATTAAGCCCGGGTTGCTCCATTAAGTTCGGGTTGCTGCCCGGTATGCTCATATTAAGCCCGGTTGTTCTATTATTAAGTTCCTATTAAGCCCAGTATGTTCCTATTAAGCCCAGTATGTTCCTATTAAGCCCAGTATGTTCCTATTAAGCCCAGTATGTTCCTATTGAGCCCAGTATGTTCCTATTGAGCCCAGTATGTTCCTATTGAGCCCAGTATGTTCCTATTAAGCCCAGTATGTTCCTATTAAGCCCAGTATGTTCCTATTAAGCCCGGTTTGCTCCTATTAAGCCTGGTTTGCTTCTATTAAGCCTGGTTTGCTTCTATTAAGCCCAGTATGCTCCTATTAAGCCCAGTATGCTCCTATTAAGCCCAGTATGCTCCTATTAAGCCTGTTTTGATTCTATTAAGCCTTGTTTGCTCCTATTAAGCTCGGGTTGCTCCTATTAAGCCCGGTTTGCTCCTATTAAGCTCGGGTTGCTCCTATTAAGCCTGGTTTGCTCCTATTAAGCACGGGTTGCTCCTATTAAGCTCGGGTTGCTCCTATTAAGCTCGGGTTGCTCCTATTAAGCCCAGTATGCTCATATTAAGCCCGGTATGTTCCTATTAAGCCCGATATGCTCCTATTAAACCCAGTATGTTCCTATTGATCCCAGTATGTTCCTATTAAGCCCAGTATGCTCCTATTAAGCCTGGTTTGCTTCTATTAAGCCCAGCATGTTCCTATTAAGCCCCGTATGTTCCTATTAAGCCCAGTATGCTCCTATTAAGCCCGGTATGCTCCTATTAAGCCCGGTATGCTCCTATTAAGCCCGGTTTGCTTCTATTAAGCCCGGGTTTGCTTCTATTAAGCCCAGTATGTTTCTATTAAGCTCAGTATGTTCCTATTAAGCCCAGTATGCTCCTATTAAGCCCAGTACATTTACATTACATTTACATTTAAGTCATTTAGCAGACGCTCTTATCCAGAGCGACTTATGCTCCTATTAAGCCCAGTATGCTCCTATTAAGCCCGGTATGCTCCTATTAAGCCTGGTTTGATTCTATTAAGCCCGGTTTGCTCCTATTAAGCCCGGGTTGCTCCTATTAAGCCTGGTTTGATTCTATTAAGCCCGGTTTGCTCCTATTAAGCCCGGGTTGCTCCTATTAAGCCCGATATGTTCCTATTAAGCCCAGTATGCTCCTATTAAGCCCCGTATGCTCATATTAAGCCCAGTATGCTCCTATTGAGCCCAGTTTGCTCATTTAAGCCTGGTTTGCTTCTATTAAGCCCAGTGTGCTCCTATTAAGCCCAGTATGCTCCTATTAAGCCTGTTTTGCTTCTATTAAGCCCGGTATGCTCATATTAAGCCCAGTGTGTTCCTATTAAACCCAGTATGTTCCTATTAAGCCTAGTATGCTCATATTAAGCCCAGTAGGTTCCTATTAAGCCCAGTAGGTTCCTATTGAGCCCAGTATGTTCCTATTAAGCCCAGTATGTTCCTATTAAGCCCGGTATGTTCCTATTAAGCCCGGTATGCTCCTATTAAGCCTGGTTTGCTTCTATTAAGCCCAGTATGTTCCTATTAAGCCCAGTATGTTCCTATTGAGCCCAGTATGTTCCTATTAAGCCCCGTATGTTCCTATTAAGCCCAGTATGCTCTATTAAGCCCGGTATGCTCCTATTAAGCCCGGTATGATCCTATTAAGCCCGGTTTGCTCCTATTAAGCCCGGGTTGCTCTATTAAGCCCGGTTTGCTCCTATTAAGCCCGGGTTGCTCCTATTAAGTTCGGGTTGCCCTATTAAGCCCGGTATGCTCATATTAAGCCCGGTATGTTCCTATTAAGCCCGATATGTTCCTATTAAGCCCAGTATGCTCCTATTAAGCCCCGTATGTTCCTATTAAGCCCAGTATGTTCCTATTAAGCCCAGTATGTTCCTATTGAGCCCAGTATGTTCCTATTGAGCCCAGTATGTTCCTATTGAGCCCAGTATGTTCCTATTAAGCCCAGTATGTTCCTATTAAGCCCAGTATGTTCCTATTAAGCCCGGTTTGCTCCTATTAAGCCTGGTTTGCTTCTATTAAGCCTGGTTTGCTTCTATTAAGCCCAGTATGCTCCTATTAAGCCCAGTATGCTCCTATTAAGCCCGGTTTGCTCCTATTAAGCCCAGTATGCTCCTATTAAGCCTGTTTTGATTCTATTAAGCCCGGTATGCTCATATTAAGCCCAGTGTGTTCCTATTAAACCCAGTATGTTCCTATTAAGCCTAGTATGCTCATATTAAGCCCAGTAGGTTCCTATTAAGCCCAGTAGGTTCCTATTGAGCCCAGTATGTTCCTATTAAGCCCAGTATGTTCCTATTAAGCCCGGTATGTTCCTATTAAGCCCGGTATGCTCCTATTAAGCCTGGTTTGCTTCTATTAAGCCCAGTATGTTCCTATTAAGCCCAGTATGTTCCTATTGAGCCCAGTATGTTCCTATTAAGCCCCGTATGTTCCTATTAAGCCCAGTATGCTCCTATTAAGCCCGGTATGCTCCTATTAAGCCCGGTATGATCCTATTAAGCCCGGTTTGCTCCTATTAAGCCCGGGTTGCTCCTATTAAGCCCGGTTTGCTCCTATTAAGCCCGGGTTGCTCCTATTAAGTTCGGGTTGCTCCTATTAAGCCCGGTATGCTCATATTAAGCCCGGTATGTTCCTATTAAGCCCGGTATGTTCCTATTAAGCCCGATATGTTCCTATTAAGCCCAGTATGCTCCTATTAAGCCCCGTATGTTCCTATTAAGCCCAGTATGTTCCTATTAAGCCCAGTATGTTCCTATTGAGCCCAGTATGTTCCTATTGAGCCCAGTATGTTCCTATTGAGCCCAGTATGTTCCTATTAAGCCCAGTATGTTCCTATTAAGCCCAGTATGTTCCTATTAAGCCCGGTTTGCTCCTATTAAGCCTGGTTTGCTTCTATTAAGCCTGGTTTGCTTCTATTAAGCCCAGTATGCTTCTATTAAGCCTGGTTTGCTTCTATTAAGCCCAGTATGCTCCTATTAAGCCCAGTATGCTCCTATTAAGCCCAGTATGCTCCTATTAAGCCTGTTTTGATTCTATTAAGCCTTGTTTGCTCCTATTAAGCTCGGGTTGCTCCTATTAAGCCCGGTTTGCTCCTATTAAGCTCGGGTTGCTCCTATTAAGCCTGGTTTGCTCCTATTAAGCACGGGTTGCTCCTATTAAGCTCGGGTTGCTCCTATTAAGCTCGGGTTGCTCCTATTAAGCCCAGTATGCTCATATTAAGCCCGGTATGTTCCTATTAAGCCCGATATGCTCCTATTAAACCCAGTATGTTCCTATTGATCCCAGTATGTTCCTATTAAGCCCAGTATGCTCCTATTAAGCCTGGTTTGCTTCTATTAAGCCCAGCATGTTCCTATTAAGCCCCGTATGTTCCTATTAAGCCCAGTATGCTCCTATTAAGCCCGGTATGCTCCTATTAAGCCCGGTATGCTCCTATTAAGCCCGGTTTGCTTCTATTAAGCCCGGGTTTGCTTCTATTAAGCCCAGTATGTTTCTATTAAGCTCAGTATGTTCCTATTAAGCCCAGTATGCTCCTATTAAGCCCAGTACATTTACATTACATTTACATTTAAGTCATTTAGCAGACGCTCTTATCCAGAGCGACTTATGCTCCTATTAAGCCCAGTATGCTCCTATTAAGCCCGGTATGCTCCTATTAAGCCTGGTTTGATTCTATTAAGCCCGGTTTGCTCCTATTAAGCCCGGGTTGCTCCTATTAAGCCTGGTTTGATTCTATTAAGCCCGGTTTGCTCCTATTAAGCCCGGGTTGCTCCTATTAAGCCCGATATGTTCCTATTAAGCCCAGTATGCTCCTATTAAGCCCCGTATGCTCATATTAAGCCCAGTATGTTCCTATTAAGCCCAGTATGTTCCTATTGAGCCCGGTTTGCTCCTATTAAGCCTGGTTTGCTTCTATTAAGCCCAGTATGTTCCTATTAAGCCCAGTATTTTCCTATTAAGCCCAGTATGCTCCTATTAAGCCCAGTATGCTCCTATTAAGCCTGTTTTGATTCTATTAAGCCTTGTTTGCTCCTATTAAGCCCGGTTGCTTATTAAGCCCGGTTTGCTCCTATTAAGCCCGGGTTGCCCATTAAGTTCAGGTTGCTCCTATTAAGCCCGGTATGCTCATATTAAGCCCGGTATGTTCCTATTAAGCCCGATATGTTCCTATTAAGCCCAGTATGCTCCTATTAAGCCCCGTATGTTCCTATTAAGCCCAGTATGTTCCTATTGAGCCCAGTATGTTCCTATTGAGCCCAGTATGTTCCTATTGAGCCCAGTATGTTCCTATTAAGCCCAGTATGTTCCTATTAAGCCCGGTTTGCTCCTATTAAGCCTGGTTTGCTTCTATTAAGCCTGGTTTGCTTCTATTAAGCCCAGTATGCTCCTATTAAGCCCAGTATGCTCCTATTAAGCCCAGTATGCTCCTATTAAGCCTGTTTTGATTCTATTAAGCCTTGTTTGCTCCTATTAAGCTTCCTATTAAGCCCGGTTTGTCTATTAAGCTCGGGTTGCTCCTATTAAGCCTGGTTTGTCTCCTATTAAGCACGGGTTGCTCCTATTAAGCCCGGGTTGCTCCTATTAAGCTCGGGTTGCTCTATTAAGCCCAGTATGCTCATATTAAGCCCGTTGTTCCTATTAAGCCCGATATGCTCCTATTAAACCCAGTATGTTCCTATTGATCCCAGTATGTTCCTATTAAGCCCAGTATGCTCCTATTAAGCCTGGTTTGCTTCTATTAAGCCCAGCATGTTCCTATTAAGCCGTATGTTCCTATTAAGCCCAGTATGCTCCTATTAAGCCCGGTATGCTCCTATTAAGCCCGGTATGTCCTATTAAGCCCGGTTTGCTTCCCCGGGTATTAAGCCCAGTTTGTTTCTATTAAGCTCAGTATGTTTCCTATTAAGCCCAGTATGCTCCTATTAAGCCCAGTACATTTACATTACATTTACATTTAAGTCATTTAGCAGACGCTCTTATCCAGAGCGACTTATGCTCCTATTAAGCCTTGTTTGCTCCTATTAAGCCCGGTATGCTCCTATTAAGCCCGGTATGCTCCTATTAAGCCCGGTTTGCTTCTATTAAGCCGGTTTGCTTCTATTAAGCCCAGTATGTTTCTATTAAGCTCAGTATGTTCCTATTAAGCCCAGTATGCTCCTATTAAGCCCAGTACATTTACATTACATTTACATTTAAGTCATTTAGCAGACGCTCTTATCCAGAGCGACTTATGCTCCTATTAAGCCCAGTATGCTCCTATTAAGTCCGGTATGCTCCTATTAAGCCTGGTTTGATTCTATTAAGCCCGGTTTGCTCCTATTAAGCCCGGGTTCCTATTAAGCCTGGTTTGATTCTATTAAGCCCGGTTTGCTCCTATTAAGCCCGGGTTGCTCCTATTAAGCCCGATATGTTCCTATTAAGCCCAGTATGCTCCTATTAAGCCCCGTATGCTCATATTAAGCCCAGTATGTTCCTATTAAGCCCAGTATGTTCCTATTGAGCCTTTGCTCTATTAAGCCTGGTTTGCTTCTATTAAGCCCAGTATGTTCCTATTAAGCCCAGTATTTTCCTATTAAGCCCAGTATGCTCCTATTAAGCCCAGTATGCTCCTATTAAGCCTGTTTTGATTCTATTAAGCCTTGTTTGCTCTATTAAGCTCGGGTTGCTCCTATTAAGCCCATTAAGCTATTAAGTTTACTCTATTAAGCCCAGTATGCTCATATTAAGACCAGTATGCTCCTATTAGGCCCGGTATGCTCCTATTAAGCCCGGTATGCTCCTATTAGGCCCGGTATGCTTCTATTAAGCCCAGTATGTTCCTATTAAGCCCGATATGTTCCTATTAAGCCCAGTATGCTCCTATTAAGCCCCGTATGTTCCTATTAAGCCCAGTATGTTCCTATTAAGCCCAGTATGTTCCTATTGAGCCCAGTATGTTCCTATTGAGCCCAGTATGTTCCTATTAAGCCCAGTATGTTCCTATTAAGCCCGGTTTGCTCCTATTAAGCCTGGTTTGCTTCTATTAAGCCTGGTTTGCTTCTATTAAGCCCAGTATGCTCCTATTAAGCCCAGTATGCTCCTATTAAGCCCAGTATGCTCCTATTAAGCCTGTTTTGATTCTATTAAGCCTTGTTTGCTCCTATTAAGCCCAGTATGCTCCTATTAAGCCCGGTTTGCTCCTATTAAGCCCAGGTTGCTCCTATTAAGCCTGGTTTGTTCCTATTAAGCCCGGCTCCTATTAAGCCCGGGTTGCTCCTATTAAGCCCGGGTTGCTCCTATTAAGCCCAGTATGCTCATATTAAGCCCGGTATGTTCTATTAAGCCCGATATGCTCCTATTAAACCCAGTATGTTCCTATTGATCCCAGTATGTTCCTATTAAGCCCAGTATGCTCCTATTAAGCCTGGTTTGCTTCTATTAAGCCCAGCATGTTCCTATTAAGCCCCGTATGTTCCTATTAAGCCCAGTATGCTCCTATTAAGCCCGGTATGCTCCTATTAAGCCCGGTATGCTCCTATTAAGCCCGGTTTGCTTCTATTAAGCCCGGGTTTGCTTCTATTAAGCCCAGTATGTTTCTATTAAGCTCAGTATGTTCCTATTAAGCCCAGTATGCTCCTATTAAGCCCAGTACATTTACATTACATTTACATTTAAGTCATTTAGCAGACGCTCTTATCCAGAGCGACTTATGCTCCTATTAAGCCCAGTATGCTCCTATTAAGCCCGGTATGCTCCTATTAAGCCCGATATGCTCCTATTAAACCCAGTATGTTCCTATTGATCCCAGTATGTTCCTATTAAGCCCAGTATGTTCCTATTAAGCCCGATATGTTCCTATTAAGCCCAGTATGCTCCTATTAAGCCCCGTATGTTCCTATTAAGCCCAGTATGTTCCTATTAAGCCCAGTATGTTCCTATTGAGCCCAGTATGTTCCTATTGAGCCCAGTATGTTCCTATTAAGCCCAGTATGTTCCTATTAAGCCCGGTTTGCTCTATTAAGCCTGGTTTGCTTCTATTAAGCCTGGTTTTTCTATTAAGCCCAGTATGCTCCTATTAAGCCCAGTATGCTCCTATTAAGCCCAGTATGCTCCTATTAAGCCTGTTTTGATTCTATTAAGCCTTGTTTGCTCCTATTAAGCCCAGTATGCTCTATTAAGCCCGGTTTGCTCCTATTAAGCTCGGTTGCTCCTATTAAGCCTGGTTTGCTCCTATTAAGCACGGGTTGCTCCTATTAAGCTCGGGTTGCTCCTATTAAGCTCGGGTTGCTCCTATTAAGCCCAGTATGCTCATATTAAGCCCGGTATGTTCCTATTAAGCCCGATATGCTCCTATTAAACCCAGTATGTTCCTATTGATCCCAGTATGTTCCTATTAAGCCCAGTATGCTCCTATTAAGCCTGGTTTGCTTCTATTAAGCCCAGCATGTTCCTATTAAGCCCCGTATGTTCCTATTAAGCCCAGTATGCTCCTATTAAGCCCGGTATGCTCCTATTAAGCCCGGTATGCTCCTATTAAGCCCGGTTTGCTTCTATTAAGCCCGGGTTTGCTTCTATTAAGCCCAGTATGTTTCTATTAAGCTCAGTATGTTCCTATTAAGCCCAGTATGCTCCTATTAAGCCCAGTACATTTACATTACATTTACATTTAAGTCATTTAGCAGACGCTCTTATCCAGAGCGACTTATGCTCCTATTAAGCCTTGTTTGCTCCTATTAAGCCCGGTATGCTCCTATTAAGCCCGGTATGCTCCTATTAAGCCCGGTTTGCTTCTATTAAGCCCGGGTTTGCTTCTATTAAGCCCAGTATGTTTCTATTAAGCTCAGTATGTTCCTATTAAGCCCAGTATGCTCCTATTAAGCCCAGTACATTTACATTACATTTACATTTAAGTCATTTAGCAGACGCTCTTATCCAGAGCGACTTATGCTCCTATTAAGCCCAGTATGCTCCTATTAAGTCCGGTATGCTCCTATTAAGCCTGGTTTGATTCTATTAAGCCCGGTTTGCTCCTATTAAGCCCGGGTTGCTCCTATTAAGCCTGGTTTGATTCTATTAAGCCCGGTTTGCTCCTATTAAGCCCGGGTTGCTCCTATTAAGCCCGATATGTTCCTATTAAGCCCAGTATGCTCCTATTAAGCCCCGTATGCTCATATTAAGCCCAGTATGTTCCTATTAAGCCCAGTATGTTCCTATTGAGCCCGGTTTGCTCCTATTAAGCCTGGTTTGCTTCTATTAAGCCCAGTATGTTCCTATTAAGCCCAGTATTTTCCTATTAAGCCCAGTATGCTCCTATTAAGCCCAGTATGCTCCTATTAAGCCTGTTTTGATTCTATTAAGCCTTGTTTGCTCCTATTAAGCTCGGGTTGCTCCTATTAAGCCCGGTTTGCTCCTATTAAGCTTGGGTTGCTCCTATTAAGCCCGGTTTACTCCTATTAAGCCCAGTATGCTCATATTAAGACCAGTATGCTCCTATTAGGCCCGGTATGCTCCTATTAAGCCCGGTATGCTCCTATTAGGCCCGGTATGCTTCTATTAAGCCCAGTATGTTCCTATTAAGCCCGATATGTTCCTATTAAGCCCAGTATGCTCCTATTAAGCCCCGTATGTTCCTATTAAGCCCAGTATGTTCCTATTAAGCCCAGTATGTTCCTATTGAGCCCAGTATGTTCCTATTGAGCCCAGTATGTTCCTATTAAGCCCAGTATGTTCCTATTAAGCCCGGTTTGCTCCTATTAAGCCTGGTTTGCTTCTATTAAGCCTGGTTTGCTTCTATTAAGCCCAGTATGCTCCTATTAAGCCCAGTATGCTCCTATTAAGCCCAGTATGCTCCTATTAAGCCTGTTTTGATTCTATTAAGCCTTGTTTGCTCCTATTAAGCCCAGTATGCTCCTATTAAGCCCGGTTTGCTCCTATTAAGCTCGGGTTGCTCCTATTAAGCCTGGTTTGCTCCTATTAAGCACGGGTTGCTCCTATTAAGCTCGGGTTGCTCCTATTAAGCTCGGGTTGCTCCTATTAAGCCCAGTATGCTCATATTAAGCCCGGTATGTTCCTATTAAGCCCGATATGCTCCTATTAAACCCAGTATGTTCCTATTGATCCCAGTATGTTCCTATTAAGCCCAGTATGCTCCTATTAAGCCTGGTTTGCTTCTATTAAGCCCAGCATGTTCCTATTAAGCCCCGTATGTTCCTATTAAGCCCAGTATGCTCCTATTAAGCCCGGTATGCTCCTATTAAGCCCGGTATGCTCCTATTAAGCCCGGTTTGCTTCTATTAAGCCCGGGTTTGCTTCTATTAAGCCCAGTATGTTTCTATTAAGCTCAGTATGTTCCTATTAAGCCCAGTATGCTCCTATTAAGCCCAGTACATTTACATTACATTTACATTTAAGTCATTTAGCAGACGCTCTTATCCAGAGCGACTTATGCTCCTATTAAGCCCAGTATGCTCCTATTAAGCCCGGTATGCTCCTATTAAGCCCGGTATGCTCCTATTAAGCCCGGTATGCTCCTATTAAGCCCGGTATGCTCCTATTAAGCCTGGTTTGATTCTATTAAGCCTGGTTTGCTCCTATTAAGCCCGGGTTGCTCCTATTAAGCCTGGTTTGATTCTATTAAGCCCGGTTTGCTCCTATTAAGCCCGGGTTGCTCCTATTAAGCCCGATATGTTCCTATTAAGCCCAGTATGCTCCTATTAAGCCCCGTATGCTCATATTAAGCCCAGTATGTTCCTATTAAGCCCAGTATGTTCCTATTGAGCCCGGTTTGCTCCTATTAAGCCTGGTTTGCTTCTATTAAGCCCAGTATGTTCCTATTAAGCCCAGTATTTTCCTATTAAGCCCAGTATGCTCCTATTAAGCCCAGTATGCTCCTATTAAGCCTGTTTTGATTCTATTAAGCCTTGTTTGCTCCTATTAAGCTCGGGTTGCTCCTATTAAGCCCGGTTTGCTCCTATTAAGCTTGGGTTGCTCCTATTAAGCCCGGTTTACTCCTATTAAGCCCAGTATGCTCATATTAAGACCAGTATGCTCCTATTAGGCCCGGTATGCTCCTATTAAGCCCGGTATGCTCCTATTAGGCCCGGTATGCTCCTATTAAGCCCGGTATGCTCCTATTAAGCCCGGTATGCTCCTATTAAGCCCGGTATGCTCCTATTAAGCCCGGTATGCTCCTATTAAGCCCAGTATGCTCCTATTAAGCCCGGGTTGCTCCTATTAAGCCCGGTTTGCTCCTATTAAGCCCGGGTTGCTCCTATTAAGTTCGGGTTGCTCCTATTAAGCCTGGTTTGCTCCTATTAAGCCCGGTATGCTCATATTAAGCCCGGTATGTTCCTATTAAGCCCGATATGTTCCTATTAAGCCCAGTATGCTCCTATTAAGCCCAGTTTGCTTCTATTAAGCCCAGTATGTTCCTATTAAGCTCAGTATGTTCCTATTATCCTCAGTATGTTCCTATTAAGCCCTGTATGCTCCTATTAAGCCCGGTTTGCTTCTATTAAGCCCAGTATGTTCCTATTAAGCTCAGTATGCTCCTATTAAGCCCAGTATGCTCCTATTAAGCCCAGTATGCTCCTATTAAGCCTGTTTTGATTCTATTAAGCCTTGTTTGCTCCTATTAAGCTCGGGTTGCTCCTATTAAGCCCGGTTTACTCCTATTAAGCCCAGTATGCTCATATTAAACCCAGTATGCTCCTATTAGGCCCGGTATGCTCCTATTAAGCCCGGTATGCTCCTATTAAGCCCAGTATGCTCCTATTAAGCCTGGGTTGCTCCTATTAAGTCCGGTTTGCTCCTATTATGCCCAGTATGCTCCTATTAATCCTGGTATGCTCATATTAAGCCCGGTTTGCTCCTATTAAACCCACTTCTCTTGTAAAAAATTAGGTCAGTATATGTTAGAAATGTCTAAACTTTCTAGCCTAATTCTAATAATAAATGGCGTTCCTGCATATGGCTGTGGCTGCATAGCCCCTTAGAGCCAGAGATGGCCAGTATTCCTATCATACGTATTTGAAATACATATTTGAATTACTTTTGAATATTTTGTCATTTGATTTACAATGGGCTGAAATCCACTCCAATGTATTTTGTATTTTGTGCCCCCCTTTCACCCTGCATTTGTATCAGAAGTCTGATGGCACTATGGTGGGATAAGAGTGTCTGCTAAATTAACTAAATGTGTTTATGTGAAAATGAAATATTGCAAACATTCTGAGTATTATTTTAATGAGCTCCGCCCCAAAACAAGGCCAATAATAATACCCAGTGTGCTTTGCAGTTCATTTTGGCATATTCATTTTTACATATACATTTTGATCCTTTAGCAGACACTCTTACCCAGAGTGAATTGCTCAACTAAGGTAGATAAACAACAATATATCACAGTCATAGCAAGTAAAACGTTTCTTTACCCGTTACTGAGAATGTAGTTGCTGTTTGGGCCGGGTACTTGCAAATGTGTTTTATTTAATATGTTACAAAATACAAGTATTTTATAGTTTATTTTGATACATTTATCTGTATGGCATTTTGTATCTGTATTTTATAATTGTATTTTGCCATGCGGCACTATCTCTGCAATTGAAACAAAGAAGCTGATTTCCAGCTCAGAATGGCTGAGACACAGAGAGCAGGAGAACAGATGGCATCATGGGAGATGTGTAAAATGCATGAGATAATTATAGAGGGGTAAAAATACTGGAGCTTACAGCTAAACCCCTGTCAGGCAATCTTATATATTTGATATGAAGAACCTTTGATATTCTGATATGAAGAATCTTTGGGAGGAAATGCAGAAATTGATTTTGGGGGAACTGCATATATAAATACACTAACGGTCAAAAGTTTTACAACAGCTACTCATTCAAGGTTTTAAATTATTTTCTATATTGCAGAATAATAGTGAAAACATCAAAACTATGAAAATACACATATGGAATCATGTAGTAACCAAAAAAGTGTTAAACAAATCCAAATATATCTTATATTTGTAACGGCTGTCTTGGGAAGAAGGTGATGACCAAAGTGCAGCAAGTGTTCATCTTATTTAATGAAAAAACTGAACACTGAATAACAAACAAACAACCGAAACAGTTCTGTCTGGTGCAGCCATACAAAGACTGAAAAGAACCACCCACAAAACACAATCGAAAACAGGCTACCTAAATATGGTTCTCAATCAGGGACAATGATCGACAGCTGCCTCTGATTGAGAACCATACCAGGCCAAACACAGAAATAGAAAATCATAGAAAAACTAACATAGACAACCCACCCAACTCACACCCTGACCATACTAAAACAAGACAAAACAAAGGAACTAAGGTCAGAACGTGACAATATTAGAGATTCTTCAAAGTAGCCATCTGTAACGGTTTTCATTGGTGGAAGGAGAAGAGAACCAAAGCGCAGCGTGGTAAGTGTCCATGTTAAATTGATTAAATAACTGAACACTGAAACACAACATAAACAAAAGAACAACCGAAACAGTCCTGTCTGGTAGAGACACAGAGACAGAAAACAACTACCCACAACTCAAGTGGGAAAAACAGGCTGCCTAAGTATGGTTCTCAATCAGAGACAACGATTGCCAGCTGCCTCTGATTGGGAACCATACCAGGCCAAACACATGGAAATAGAAAACATAGAATGCCCACACCAACTCACGCCCTGACCAAACTAAAATAGAGACATAAAAAAGGAACTAAGGTCAGGACGTGACACCATCCTTTGCCTGGAAGACAGCTTTGCACACGCTTGGCATTCTCTCAACCAGCTTCATGAGGTCATCACCTGGAATGCATTTCAATTAACAGGTGTGCCTTGTTAAAAGTTCATTTGTGACCCGATTCAGGAAACTAGGCGTATGTCACAAGTCAGAATGTCAGTCTTTTGAACATACAAAAAAAGTTTTTTTTAGCAAAATGCGTTTTTTGGGCAGAAATACCTTCTCGATTTTTTTCATGTGCCTTAATATCAAAGTTGTGTGTCATCCGTAAATATGAATAAAATGGTTAAATTATGAGCCTAGTTGGTTTAGCCACACAAAAAAACAGCAACCTTCCTGCTAGCCATGATTGGCTGAGATAATGTGTGGGCTGGACATGCCGAGAGATGAGTTTGGATTGGTCTGCGGTGTTGCATCTTGTGTCTATAAATTGAGCTTCTCGTAATGTATAAATAATCCTTTCTACTGCAGTTTTTTCAAAAGATATTATGTTGGCCATGGAGAACTGCAAACATGTTGGTACTGCTCTCAATAACATTGTTGCCCTGAATTTATCAGGCGCTACCGACAAAGGTCAGTGGGAAAAAGTTGTGATGGACTACTTTCTGGATGACATCGTGCCATGCAATACTGACTCTCTCTCATCTCATAACAGATTCAAATATGATATGTTTCTAATTTTGTCAGAAAGTTGTTTTCATTACAAGCTCAAGCTTGCTGTTAGCTAGCCAGCTGGAGTTCGATGGCTGGCTTGCTAACTAACATTTAACCTAACTTTAGCTTGCTATGATAATCGGTTTGTATTGCTAGTAACGTTACTCTATGGATTGGGATTATAGCTCATTTTTTAGCTAGTTAACGTGACATGCCTAAACAAAATATCCCTAGTTGAAGTTTGCTGTTGGTTAGCTAACATTAGCTGAGCTTAGGTGGCTGGCTTGCTAGCTAACATTAACTTATGTGTATGAGGTGTGTGTGTAACGTTAGTAATTCTTTTCTCAGAATGCCATTTCGCATTGCTAGGTAACATTGAACCTATTGGTTAACTTTAGCTAGCTATGACAATCGGTTTTGTATTGCTAGTTAAAGCTTGCTGTTAGCTACAGTAACTAACATTACCTGTATGAACTGTGTGTAGTAATATCTCAAAATGCCACTTCGCATCTATTGTTTAATAATGCTAAAACATTTGTATATAGAATTTTGTCTTTCAGCATCAATCAGTAGAACATGCCTGACTCTAGCGCAAGCAAAGGCAGCAGCGCAGGCATCAACTATATGCACAATTTCTTCACCAACTACGGAGTTGGGAAAGCACGTGTGAACCTGAATTGTGATAACTGCAGTGGCCAAAACAAGAACAAGTGTGTGCTCTGGTATTGTGCCTGGTGGACCATGCACAAGCTCCACCACAATCTAGACCTTGACTTCCTGATCACAGGCCACACCAAGTTTGCCCCCTGACTAGTGCTTCAGCCTCATCAAGCAGCGCTTCAGAAAGACCCGAGTGAACACTTTGTCTGAGATTGCTGGTGTTGTGAAGGACAGCACTGTGACAGGGGTCAACATCCCACAGCTGGTTGGACTGGAGGATGATACGGTGCTGGTGGAAAGCTATGGCTGGCAACCACACCTGACTCCATACTTCAGGCCGCTGCCACAGATCAAGCAGTACCAGCACTTCAGCTAAAAAATAATTTTCATTGTATGAGGTTATTCTTATCTAAACCTGGGAGGTGTATTGATGTTGTGTGCAAGGTTGTAATGTCTTCTGATTTATTTTTTGTCCCCAGTTTTACATCTTCGATGCTCTGGAGCCTGGTGTTGTCGCCAAGGGGCATTTGGACTGTCGGGACCAGGTTTCAGCCGCTGCGCAACGCTGACGTCCTTAGATGGTTTGCCTGTAAAGGCACCACCTGGACTGGACACAGTTAAACAAACTATATTTTTGACTAGATCAGGGAGTTTTGCCATGAAGAGGCTATGGACATCACGTTCCCTGCACCGAAGTCAAGGGCAGGACAGAAACAGGCTCTCCGAATATAGATTCCCTTGCGTGGTTTGGACAGACCAGACATCAGCACTATCTGCAGTGCCTCTATTCACGACTCTCTCCTAACACACACGCCATACGTTGCTGCTACTATTATTTAACCCGTTGCTCAGCCACTTTACCCCTGATTGTATGCATTTAACTAACTCGCCGATCACTATCGTTATTGACGTTCTTGTACATACGGTATATTTTTGTTATATTGACACTATCTATTTCTGATATTGCTATTATGCAAGTAACCGTTTGGCTGTACCTTCTGTAGAGACCATCCACTTAGCAAAAAAGTTATATATTAAATGAGTACTGATGTGTGGTCATAACATCATTTTGTGACATACCACAACAATATCATGTGACTGTATCAAGTGTCCACCACATAAATATATGGCGCATGTATCTTTTTTTTTGTACTCTACACGTGCAAAAAAAACTCCCTCAGGTTGTATGGCCTTAACTTATGTATGAAATACTATCTGATAAGTGCATGTGTCTCAGTATATAAAGTATGTTAATGTACTGGTGTGTAGGCATTTGGGCAGTGGAGTAAAGTACTTAAGTAAAAAAATACTAATACCAACAAGTGCTCAGCATATGTGAGGACTCCTTCAAGACTGTTGGAAAAGCATTCCAGGTGAAGCTGGTCGAGAGAATACCAAGCATGTGCAAAGCTGTCATCAAGGCAAAGGAAGGCTACTTTGAAGAATCTAAAATGTATTTTTATGTATTTAACACTTTTTTGGTCACTACATGATTCCATATGTGTTATCTCATAGTTTTGATGTCCTCACTATTCTTTTACAATGTAGAAAATAGTAAAAATAAAGAAATCCCTTGAATGAGTAGGTGTCCAAACTTTTGACTGGTACTGTATGTATGGGAGATGAACATTGTGAAAATCTTGTCTGAAGAAGTGTTTCATTGATTTAAATGGCTAACACACTTCTGATCAATATCCATAAATATCTAACCACATATAGTAGGCTGTGCCAAAGAAGATCTGAATGTTGCACTTGGAATTCCTCAGTCTCTTTCTCTCTACGTTTAGCCAACTGAGGTGGATGTTTGGTTGATGTTTTGTCTCGCACTTACTGTGACTAAAAGATCATCCAGCCGACTGTAGTGCGGCACATTTAAACCACATCAAACCTCCAGCTGTGAACAGATCGAATGTATTAAAGGATAAGCAGGAAGAACGTACATTCTTCTCACCCCTACTCAGCTTAACGACGTTCACATCAAAGCCTTTTGTCTGAAACGCCCCAAAAGTAACAATCTCAACAGTAAAACCTTTAGTTAAAAAGCCCAGCCAGCTCGGTCATATCATATTAATGACATGTGGCCTCCAGTCACATCTGGGCCATCAAAGAGAGAGAGAAAGAGGGGTAAAGAAAAAGAGAATGAGAAACAAGAGAGACGGTTTCTGGCCCCTCTGTTGGTTCCAAAAGGACATCGAAATCCTCCGCTGTCATCACACAATCAAACAAGATGTTGTATTATATAATGCATTGTGGTTATGACTGATGTTCATTTTTTTTTTTGTCTTCAAGCTAACCGTTCTGACATTGTGTGCTTCAGACAAAAGAACGGGCGTCGCCTCTCATCAAATTAGTAAGTGAGAGCTGAGTGAAAGGCAGAGAAGAACATTGGGTCAGATTTTAAAATGGTGACCACCTTGTGATTGTTCTATAAAGTCCTGGAGGACTGAAAGTATTATGTGAGTATGGGACTATTACGAGAGTGTGTCATAATACAACTCAGTCATTCAACTCAGGAGAGGATAACCTTTTTAATCAAGCGTCCCCTCTATGGGGCTTAATTCCCATGTTCCATTGTTCCTTGGGCATGATCAGAACATTCCACCCCCTTCCCCACCCACCCATTCACATACAAACATCTATCGATTGATCCCCAGTCCAGAACCATGCTCCCTCTGCTGCCTATGTCCAACACACCGACAAGCCTGACATGACTTCTCGCCCGGCTGAGCACAGAACACACATACTAAGAGACACACATACACACTGACACACACAGAGAGAGAAACACACACACTCTTCAGGGGATAGGGCCCCATCCCTCCAAACAGGAAAACTCAACTCCGCTGAGTTGCTTTGGCCAGCACCTCCCTATCCGTGGGGTTCTTCCAATACATCAGACCTCTGTAATATCAGGGAACCGTTTTCTCTTTATGCCTCAATGAATTGCTGACTGCAGTCAGAGGAGGCCTATGGGGAGAGGCTGGGAGGCAAGGGAGACTTATAATCTTAAATGTGGTGTAAAACAGACACACACAGCTGGGCCCAGCAGTTGGCTAAGGGAGCTGTATGGGAGGACTCACACTGGCCTTTATTTGCTCTCTCTCTCTGTGTGTGTGTGTGTGTGTGTGTGTGTGTGTGTAATTTGACTGAGGCAGCAGGGTCCTTCACCACAGGAGAACAGGGATGGCCCATTCACACACCAGTGCTGAAGGCCATGCAACAGGGCGGATTCACTGGTGCCTTACTGCATAACTATAGTAAACACACACACCTGGGGAGATGATGCAGTAATTACAGAGCCTGCTCTTGCTGAGGGATAGCATTAAGTCAGAGAAATAAAGCACAGTATGTCTGCGTACATGTTTGTACGTGTGTGTGTGCACGTGTGTGTTCGTGTGTGTGTGTACACGCGTTTGTGTGTGTAAATCGATCATGCCTAACAGGGGTGTGGGTGGATACAGTGAGCCTATTCCAGCCAGCATGGATGTTATTACCTCACAGACACATCTCCAGTTCTATTCGTCTCCTGTTGTCTTTGTCTCGTCTCTCCAACAGATCTGCTGTCTGAATCACAGCACTCTTATTCTATCCATCTGTCCCTTCACACCCTCTCTTTATCCCTGTCCCTTCATCTCCCTTTCTCCTTTCTCTCTCTCTGACATCCTGTCCTCCTGTCTCTCTCTCTCATCTACACACGCTCCCCATCTCTCTTTCTCTCTCTTTTCTCTCTAATTTTCTCTCTCTCCCGCCTTCATTTAGCAGTGATGAATAAAAGAGAGTGGAGTAAATGACAATGCCTTTGGGGATCTCAACACTCGCCAGATAGTAATAAGATCTAAATATAAACATAGCTAATCAGCAACATCAGAAATCGGGGGGCTGTATGCAGATGGGTGAGTCATCACATTTGTCAGTTCCTCAATAGTCATCCTTTAGAGCAGTGAGGAGGAAAGATCTTCACTTCCTGTCTCCTTTACAATAGTCAACTCGGAGACAAGTGAATATGAACTTTATGGTATTTAAACACTGGTGCTTGCACTGTGTCCACACCATGAAGATAGTTCATATGTGTTTACATGTGGGATGGAAACAGCACTGTGCCATTGTTCCATGTCAGATGGCGTCTTTTTAAAAATGGTTTATTTAACCTTTATAGAACTAGGCAAGTCAGTTAAGAACAAATTCGTATTTACAATGACGGCCTACCAAAAGGCAAAAGGCCTCCTGCTGGGACGGGGGCCTGGGATTAAAACATTTAAAAATAAATACAATATAAATATAGGACAAATCACACATTACAACAAGAGAGACACAACACTACATAAAGAGAGACCCAAGACAACAACATAACAAGGCAACACATGACAACACAGCATGGTAGCAACACAACATGACAACAACATGGTAGCAAAACAATATGGTAGCAGCACAAAAACATGGTACCACCATTATTGGGCAAAGTCAACAGCACAAAAGACAGAGCCATGGTTGTTGCATTCAATAACTTCTATTCCTGAAGCCTAACGCAAGTAACTGTGTAAGTGAGTGTGTTTCAATTAAAATACAGCCCTTTTTGACCACATATTATACATTTCATAAGGCCTTTAGTTATCTTTGACATTATGGTCTGAAAATCCTGGCTCATGGGCCACATCAGACCTACAAGTCACAATAGAGTGGTTTCTGTAGTTTTTTGTAATTCTTATTGGAATTCAGCCAGAGGAAGGATATCCAAGAGTATGAATATTTTATAACCTACACTCAGAATGAATGCTATGGTAAATGAATGAATGCTATGGTAAAGGATTTATCTAAACCAACTGAACTGGAACAACCATCTCATTAACGGGTGCAATAAATCCAATCCCTTACAGATGGGACTAGTTTAGAAAATTGTAGTTTATTTTTCTTGGTATATTATAAGATTAATGAATCAATCAATGTGCATGAGGAAAATATTAAAATAAACTATTCTAAAAATCTACTTTCAATAAAGCATGCTGGGACACATGAAATACTGCTCCATGAAGCACAAAAATCCTTAGTTAGATGTCAAATGGTGGGACTTTCTCACCAAAAGAACATCACCATTACTGATAGATTTAATGTTTCAGTTTAGATGAATTCCGGCTGTTTGAGGAAGAAATGGGGTTCAGCAGACGAGGTCACCTAGATAATATTTTAGAATGTTAGACAGCACATTGTAGCCAAACTACTTTTGATGTATCCCATTACCTTATGCGAGAAACAAGACCGATCAGTTCAGGTGGAATCGCGTTATCTGTCGTAAGACAATGGCATCTGACGTTATCTGTCGCTATCTGACGTAAGACAATGGCATCTGACGTTATCTGGCGTAAGACAATGGCATCTGACGTTATCTGTCGCTATCTGACGTAAGACAATGGCATCTGACGTTATCTGGCGTAAGACAATGGCATCTGACGTTATCTGGCGTAAGACAATGGCATTGTGGAGAAGAAGGAGAGAAGATGAGGAGAGGAGGCCACTTTAGACTAATGAGATGCAGCCGAGGGAAGGCTCTTGACAGAGGTGCTCACTGTGGCCTAGGATTATGCTGCCTGTTGTACAGGCTGACCCATCAACAGACAGTGAGATGAAAGAGCCAACAAAGGTGCTTGTTAACACAAACACCCACACACACACAACACCCACACCCACCCCTCAGGCAGAGAGTCAGTGTGAGAGACTAGAGCTAATACAGGAGCTTGTTAATAGGCTGACCTACTGTAGATGAGTGTTTCTGATACAGAGACCTCATCAGAGACAAGAGGACAATATGTCCTGAGTGATGATAGCATCACGAAGTACTGCAATCCTAGTCAAACACAACTCTCTACATGTTCAAGCCACACACCAAATTCTCCTGTGATAAATCAAATGTTAAATTTAACACTGGTCCAGTATCTATACAGGTCCACATTTTTCAACGTTAAGTTAACACACTGCTTGGTGCAGGCTTTCCCAAACCCGGTCCTCGGGATCCCAAGGCGTGCACGTTTTGTTTTTTGACCTAGCACTACATGTTTTTTTTAATTGATTTTTTATTTCACCTTTATTTAACCAGGTAGGCTAGTTGAGAACAAGTTCTCATTTGCAACTGCGACCTGGCCAAGATAAAGCATAGCAGTGTGAACAGACAACACAGAGTTACACATGGAGTAAACAATTAACAAGTAAATAACACAGTAGAAAAAAAGAGAGTCTATATACATTGTGTGCAAAAGGCATGAGGAGGTAGGCGAATAATTACAATTTTGCAGATTAACACTGGAGTGATAAATGATCAGATGGTCATGTACAGGTAGAGATATTGGTGTGCAAAAGAGCAGAAAAGTAAATAAATATAAACAGTATGGGGATGAGGTAGGCAAAATTGGGTGGGCTATTTACCGATAGACTATGTACAGCTGCAGCGATCGGTTAGCTGCTCAGATAGCAGATGTTTGAAGTTGGTAAGGGAGATAAAAGTCTCCAACTTCAGCGATTTTTGCAATTCGTTCCAGTCAGAGGCAGCAGAGAACTGGAACGAAAGGCGGCCAAATGAGGTGTTGGCTTTAGGGATGATCAGTGAGATACACCTGCTGGAGCGCGTGCTACGGGTGGGTGTTGCCATCGTGACCAGTGAACTGAGATAAGGCGGAGCTTTACCTAGCATGGACTTGTAGATGATCTGGAATCAGTGGGTCTGGCGATGAATATGTAGTGAGGGCCAGCCGACTAGAGCATACAGGTCGCAGTGGTGGGTGGTATAAGGTGCTTTAGTAACAAAACGGATGGCACTGTGATAAACTGCATCCAGTTTGCTGAGTAGAGTGTTGGAAGCTATTTTGTAGATGACATCGCCGAAGTCGAGGATCGGTAGGATAGTCAGTTTTACTACGGTAAGTTTGGCGGCGTGAGTGAAGGAGGCTTTGTTGCGGAATAGAAAGCCGACTCTAGATTTTATTTTAGATTGGAGATATTTGATATGAGTCTGGAAGGAGAGTTTACAGTCTAGCCAGACACCTAGGTACTTATAGATGTCCACATATTCTAGGTCGGAACCATCCAGGGTGGTGATGCTAGTCGGGCGTGCGGGTGCAGGCAGCGAACGGTTGAAAAGCATGCATTTGGTTTTACTAGCGTTTAAGAGCAGTTGGAGGCCACGGAAGGAGTGTTGTATGGCATTGAAGCTCGTTTGGAGGTTAGATAGCACAGTGTCCAAGGACGGGCCGGAAGTATACAGAATGGTGTCGTCTGCGTAGAGGTGGATCAGGGAATCGCCCGCAGCAAGAGCAACATCATTGATATATACAGAGAAAAGAGTCGATCCGAGAATTTAACCCTGTGGCACCCCCATAGAGACTGCCAAAGGACCGGACAGCATGCCCTCCGATTTGACACACTGAACTCTGTCTGCAAAGTAGTTGGTGAACCAGGCAAGGCAGTCATCAGAAAAACCGAGGCTACTGAGTCTGCCGATAAGAATATGGTGATTGACAGAGTCGAAAGCCTTGGCAAGGTCGATGAAGACGGCTGCACAGTACTGTCTTTTATCGATAGCGGTTATGATATCGTTTAGTACCTTGAGCGTGGCTGAGGTGCACCCATGACCGGCTCGGAAACCAGATTGCACAGCGGAGAAGGTACGGTGGTATTCGAGATGGTCAGTGACATGTTTGTTGACTTGGCTTTCGAAGACCTTAGATAGGCAGGGCAGGATAGATATAGGTCTGTAACAGTTTGGGTCCAGGGTGTCTCCCTCTTTGAAGAGGGGGATGACTGCGGCAGCTTTCCAATCCTTGTGGATCTCAGATGATATGAAAGAGAGGTTGAACAGACTGGTAATAGGGGTTGCGACAATGGCGGCGGATAGTTTCAGAAATAGAGGGTCCAGATTGTCAAGCCCAGCTGATTTGTACGGGTCCAGGTTTTTCAGCTCTTTCAGAACATCTGCTATCTGGATTTGGGTAAAGGAGAACCTGGAGAGGCTTGGGCGAGTAGCTGCGGGGGGGGGCAGAGCTGTTGGCCGAGGTTGGAGTAGCCAGGAGGAAGGCATGGCCAGCCATTGAGAAATGCTTGTTGAAGTTTTCGATAATCATGGATTTATCAGTGGTGACCATGTTACCTAGCCTCAGTGCAGTGGGCAGCTGGGAGGAGGTGCTCTTGTTCTCCATAGACTTCACAGTGTCCCAGAACTTTTGGGAGTTAGAGCTACAGGATGCAAATTTCTGCCTGAAGAAGCTGGCCTTTGCTTTCCTGACCGACTGCGTGTATTGGTTCCTGACTTCCCTGAACAGTTGCATATCCGGGGACTATTCGATGCTATTGCAGTCCGCCACAGGATGTTTTTGTGCTGGTCGAGGGAAGTCAGGTCTGGAGTGAACCAAGGGCTATATCTGTTCTTAGTTCTGCATTTTTGAACGGAGCATGCTTATCTAAAATGGTGAGGAAGTTACTTTTAAAGAATGACCAGGCATCCTCAACTGACGGGATGAGGTCAATGTCCTTCCAGGATAACCCGGCCCGAGGCCGATTAGAAAGGCCTGCTCACAGAAGTGTTTTAGGGAGCTTTTGACAGTGATGAGGGGTGGTCGTTTGACTGCGGATCTGTAGCGGATACAGGCAATGAGGCAGTGATCGCTGAGATCCTGGTTGAAGACAGCGGAGGTGTATTTGGAGGGCCAGTTGGTCAGGATGACGTCTATGAGGGTGCCCTTGTTTACAGATTTAGGGTTGTACCTGGTGGGTTCCTTGATGATTTGTGTGAGATTGAGGGCACCTATTTTAGATTGTAGGACTGCCGGGGTGTTAAGCATATCCCAGTTTAGGTCACCTAACAGAACAAACTCTGAAGCTAGATGGGGGGCAATCAATTCACAATTGGTGTCCAGGGCACAGCTGGAAGCTGAGGGGGGTCGGTAGCAGGCGGCAACAGTGAGAGACTTATTTCTGGAGAGAGTCATTTTTAAAATTAGTAGTTCGAACTGTTTGGGTATGGACCTGGAAAGTATGACATTACTTTGCAGGCTATCTCTGCAGTAGACTGCAACTCCTCCCCCTTTGGCAGTTATATCTTGACGGAAAATGTTATAGTTGGGTATGGAAATCTCTGAATTTTTGGTGGCCTTCCTGAGCCAGGATTCAGACACGGCAAGGACATCAGGGTTAGCAGAGTGTGCTAAAGCAGTGAGTAAAACAAACTTAGGGAGGAGGCTTCTGATGTTGACATGCATGAAACCAAGGCTTTTTTGATCACAGAAGTCAACAAATGAGGGTGCCTGGGGACATGCAGGGCCTGGGTTTACTTCCACATCACCCGCGGAACAGAGAAGGAGTAGTATGAGGGTGCGGCTAAAGGCTATCAAAACTGGTCGCCTAGAGCGTTGGGGACAAAATAAAAGGAGCAGATTTCTGGGCATGGTAGAATATATTCAGGGCATAATGCGCAGACAGGGGTATGGTGGGGTGCGGGTACAGCGGAGGTAAGCCCAGGCACTGGGTGATGATAAGAGAGGTTGTATTTCTGGACATGTTGGTTGTAATGGGTGAGGTCACCGCATGTGTTGGAGGTGGGACAAAGGAGGTATCAGGGGTATGAAGAGTGGAACTAGGGGCTCCATTGTAAACTAAAACAATGAAAACTAACCTGAACAACAGTATACAAGGCATATTGACATTTGAGAGAGACATACAGCGAGGCATACAGTAATCACAGGTGTTGATTGGGAGAGCTAGCTAAACCAGTAGGTGAGACAACAACAGCTAGCACAACAACAGCAGGTAAAATGGTGTTGACTAGGCAGAGAGGGTCGGATTAACTACACACAGAGCCTGAGTGCAGCTGGGGCCGACAGATAAAACATAAACAAACAGAATGGAGTACCGTGATTAATGGACAGTCCAGCAGGCATCAGCTATGTAGCCAAGTGATCACAGTGTCCAGCGGTGGATGGGACAGGGAGGCTAGACTGGCGAGTACTATCCAGGCTAAAAAAACTGGCTGGCTGTGCAGAAGGTAAAAGCCGCTAGCAGTGGCTAACAATGACTAAATAGCTTGTAGCTAGTTAGCTGGTAGGCTTCTGGAGGTTATTGAATGTGTTCTAAAAATTAAAATAATAATAGCGATTCCGTATCACATTGGGTGAGGCAGGTTACCGGAAGGTATAATCGAATTAAAAATCAAAAAGAGATTGAAAGTAAATATGGGTCCAGTGAGTGGATGGGCTGGCTGGGGACGCGGCGATTCAGACAGTTAGCAGGCCTGTGCTACCAAGCTAACAGTTAGTAGGCCGGGGCTAAACAAGCTAGCAGTTAGCAGTCCGAATTAGCAAGCAAGCAGATAGCAAGGGCTAGAAAGTTAGCCTTTGGGGGACGTCACGATGGGGGTTAAGTCTGTTTATGCCTCTGCATGCGGTGACATCGATAGACCGGTCGTGGGTCCGGATATTATAGCCCAGGAGTATGCTTCGGTGGTAGCACAGGAGCTCTGGCCGGGCTAGCTTCAAGTTAAGTGGATGGGAACGCTAGCCAGGAGTAGTCATCCGGGGTTGCGGTTAGCTAGTTAGCTAGTTGTGAAGATCCAGATGAAAAAGTTATGTTTGCGGTGGGAATCCGGGGATAAAAAATAATAGGTCTGTGATGCTCTGGTTAGAGTCGCGTTGCTCGAACTGGCGAGAGTTTTCTGAGCTAAAGGTTAGCTGATGACCGCTAGCAATGGTTTTCTGACTGATAGCTGGTAGTTAGCTGGCTAGCTTCAGTTGAGGGGTTCCGGATCCGAAGTAAATATAAATACTTTAGAAAAAAAAGCAGATCCACGCTACATTGGGTGAGGCGGGTTGCAGGAGAGTATTTAGATGTTGAGGTTTAGAAAAATGTTTTAAAAGAGAACAGCGGTTGTGAAACGCTTGCTTAGTGTAAAGCCTTATTTGCATATTTCCAAGAGCGCCTTGCCTTTCGAGTGAATTGTAGAGTTACCACCCATGACTGTATTTGTTAGTGTCAGAGACATCCTTGTTGCATTCATCCATTTTCAGTCCTGTGGCTTCCCCCAAGTCAGATCTAAGCAAATATGTTATCTTATCATTACATTATTTAAGACAAAACAACCTGTCTTTCATAAAGTATTAATTTGAGGGCATAGTTTGACCCTAAAACAGTGACCTGACACTCAAGTCACGTTATGCTGGGTTGCATAGTGATGTGAAATTCCTATTGGAATCTAGCGTGAGGATATCCAACGTTTAGAATTTTTATGACTGCCGTGATGGGAAAACTAAGAGTAGACTACTTAAACCATCTTAAGTGGAACAACCATTTCAGTAGCGGGTGAAAAAGTCCAAGCAACAGATTAGATTATTACTTGTATTTGAGTAGCGTAAGATTAATTAACCAGTCAATGTACATACAATAATATAGATATCGAATCAACCAATTCTAAAACTCTAGCTTGTATGGCTCCCTGGGCGAACCCCCTTTTCACTAAACCAATTCTCCTTGGTGGTGTGAAGACTGGTTTCATACTTGTTCTTAACGATTTCGCACAAACTAGAAAGAAAATGCAACAATATGTCCGTGAAACTATATATTCACGGTATTCTGAATGAATTGTGGTTGATTTGGTAGCATTTCGTAGTGTGAATGATTTTTATTAATTGCATTAGTACTGTACAAAGTTAGAGGTGCGCTATTTGATAGATTCCCACGCTCCCCCTACCTCAGGCTTCCAGTGGGGAGACCTGAGGTCAACCTAACCCCGCCCCCCTCCCCATCTTGTACTTCTGAGTGGGAAACCTTCCCAGGCAGTAGCCTTCCTAGCTCACAAACTAGAATCAGGGTGCCCACTCCGACAAGGTTAGTTGACCCACAGTCCCACACGATGACATGATATAATTGACGTGACGTGCAAATGAGTGATAGAAAACAGATCGCGCAAATGTCACCATGCCACATTTCTTGCGCGGGTGCCCTGTGCTGCCCCTGGCAAGATGCCGCCCTAGGCGGCTGCCCATGTCGCCTATACCTAAAACCACCACTGATTCTGGGTAATATGATAATGAGGGGCGAGGTTTTGGTTTATCCCAAGTTATTAACACCAACACTGAAGATATTTTACAACAATGAGTGTTAATTTAACACTTAGAGTCAATTGGAGAGAAAAAAATCAACACTAGGTAACACTGGCCAATTTGGTGTGCAGTTAAGATCTGACAGAGTTAAGAGGCTGAGTAGGGATGATACAGCTTCTGGTTTGGTAGTGGAGCTGTGCAGAGAGAGAGAGCGAGAGGGGGGGGGGGGGGGTGAGAAAGACAGAGAGATAGGAGAAAGAGGTATGTGAGAGAGTGATAGATGGAAGAGAGATAGAGGGAGAGAGAGAGAAAATGGGTGTGTCCCAAATAGATCTCCGTTCTTTGTAAGTTTACACTCGTTCACTACTGTACTTTCCACAAATCTAAAAGCATTGGATTGGTGGAGGTATGGGCTAGTGGGAGTTTCCACCATATTTCTTACACCAGTCATTTACTTTACAAGTGCACACTTTGGGAGGAAGGAAAGATAATTGGGACATAGCCAGAAAGAGCTGCTGTCCTCTCCACCAAACCCTTCCTTCTTCCTGAACCGTGTTGAGCTGAAAGCTCTCTGTGAGCCAGAAGCATTGTGGGCCATCAGAGTACTCCCAGCCAAGGCCCTCCACCTGCCCCCATTACATAGCTCTGACTGTGCCAGTGCTGCTCAAACACACACACACACACACACACACACACACACACACACCCAGTGCCCTGCCGGACCTGATAGGGGAGCCAGAGATGAGGAGAAGCCAGATGACACTTAGATAGGGGTAGGGTGTGAAAAGCCAAATTGGGAGTGAGAAGGGGTGGAGAAGGGGAATGGAGGTGGGGAAGAGGTGCAGAGAATATTTGAGAATATAGTTGTGGACAGAAGGCACCTCACATAATTTCACATATACAGAGAGTTGACAACAGTGACAGGATCCTGCTTACACCCAATACAAACACAGGCCCATTCTAACTCCCAAGTGGTGCAGCGATCTAAGGCACAGCATCTCAGTGCTAGAGGCGTCACCACACACCCTGGTTTGAATCCAGGCTGTATCACAACCGGCCGTGATTAGGAGTCCCATAGGGCGCCGCACAATTGACCCAGCGTCGATAGGGTTTGGCCGGGTAGGCTGTCATTTTAAAGAAGAATTTGTTCTAAGCTGACTTGCCTGGTAAAATAAAAAACTCTTCTGTTTTAACCCTGCTACCATAGTGATGTGGTTATAAAGTGTTAGGGTATTCAAAGCAAAGATTACGCATTACATTGTCAGATAATCTAGTGGCCGGTCTAACAATGAAAATGGAAAATGGAAGTTTAAAAAAAAATCGAAGGCAGTCAGGAGTAGGGAAAATCAGGTGGGACCATTCTAGCCAATGAGAGGGCAGACACACGCATGAACAACAGGCACAATGTTTTCTACTAGTTACCACAGCCACAAGGTCAAAATTGGCTATATTGATCTCCATACAAAATGCCTTGCTTGGTGAGCGTTTTTTTTTTTTCTTCTGCCGGAGAAGATTTTGGGAGTTATCTCTCTCTTCATCTCTTCCTTTCTGCTCAAAGTCAGGTCTTGATCTCTGCAAGTTTTCTTCTCTCCCTGGTAGGTAATTGGTTGATTAATTAATGTAATTCCTTGGTCAGAGATTCAACCCATCTGGTGTTCTAGGTTTCAATCAGTCGCTGATTAAAGAGGAAGGATTAAAATCAGCAGTTCTATAACCCTGATACGAGCTGAGTGACATTCTTGGCAAAAATACTTCAGGATAGGCTCAGTGTCCTGAGTGTCCTCTGTGTTTTTGGGGGGCAGAACAGATACAGATTGTTGATAGAGATACAAACACACAAACAAACACCACACACACTAGAGAAAGAGATTGACCCTGGTGCCAGATGGCACCTCTCAGATAAGTGTCAACAACCTGTTACCACATAGATGACAGGGTGAGATACCCTCAGAGCTGTGGAATGAATGTTGAGGGTTCCACTGTCAACACACAGCCAAGGTCAACAGTCCAGTCCACTGTGTTAGCTGATAACTCCCAATCACACCCTGTAGGATGTGTTCTATCCACTAAACTGCAGTCCGGGGACCCTTGGGGTTCTGCAAAGATTCTAGCTGTGCATTATATTAAGTCCAGCATATAAATGCCAATTCATGGAGGGAGATTGCGGAGACGCTGGGATCCGACCCAACCACTTGTTTGAAAAAGTGGGTTAGGGTTTGCGACAAGTTCGTCAGGGCAAAGAAAAGAAACAAGGGCCCCATTTCTGGCTACTCCAGAAATGTTGCTGCTGGCTTGTTCGGCACATGAAGCATAGGAATACTGAAAGCAACATTCCATCTTCACCAAAGGACGGGGTACAGTATTTTGTCGTATTTTCTATTGTAGTCAACGAAAAGAGTAGCCATGTTTTGCTAACAATAGCTAGCCAGCTAGTACTAGCTACTTGTCTGGCTAGTGGCTAGCCTAGCAGCATAGTTGTTCAGGGAAAGCAAGCCAACCAACTAAACCAAAGATCTTTAAACATTTGATCAAACATAATTTTGTCACAGAAAGAAAATCATAAGCTTCCAAAATTGATAACACCAAAAGTCAAAGTTTGGTAGCGAGGTCCAGATGGCCAAAATGTTGCAAACATTTGAGCAGAGTTGAGTAGCTAGACCAGGCCTACTCAACTCTACTCAAACTTTTTCAACATTATATAGTCTATTATAGTCTCGGTTAATGATATTTGATGTACATTAATGTTTAAGATATGTGTACCAAATATAGCCCTCTACTTTTTTATTTTCAAGGACCAAACACCAGTGAATGGAAACAGCACCTGGTTTTGATCTCTGCGCCCCAGCACTGTCTGTTCACCGGACCCCAAGCACAACCTCTGACCCAGTAGTGACTGGTCAGCCCCCAGCCCATCTCCCGCACTGAGATGCAGTGCCCGAATTAGAAACAATCTCCATGCAGGACCTGGGAAGCTCTATCCTGGGCCCACCTCCAATAACTACTCCACTGGCTTGCTCCTCACCAATGCCACAGAGCAGCAGCAGTAGTAGCAGGGATGTGAGAAGGAAGAAAATAGCTGCAGACTCGGTCTGCAGCATTGCAAATTATCGTTAGACATATCTCAAGAAATGGAAAAAGTCATGCACCGAGCCACCAGCTTCTCCTCACCATGCACACGGCTCTCCAGAGACCTCTAATTTCCACACGTTTGTCATCTTCTCCACAGGGTCCTGGAACCTATAGTTGATTTCATGGATGAACACTGGCCAAAGCTCCGGGAGGAATAGGATAGCCAGCTGCATGAGTTTGTGCATGACTTGAAGAAGAGGACATGGATCGAATGATTGGGACCACAGTGAAATGAACCACTTGTTCTGTTGTTGTTCAGACATCTCGTGTGTCAGACACTAGACGCTTTTGATATCTACATGTCTGTTCATAACAGACACCAATGTGTTATTGTTCAGAAATATTTATATTCAGAAACATTTGTAACTACTCTGACACATTTTATTCCATAGACACATTTTTACATGTCTGTTCTCAGCAGACACTTTTGTATTGTGGTTAACTTTCAGAAGCAAGACTAAAGGTTTATTTGTGTGCTGAAAAAGCTCTGTTGGCATTTCTTCAAGGTGTTTCAATGCATTCTATTTGAACATCGAGCCGGCAACAGAAGAGCTTTGTGCCACAGACTTTACAGGCTTTCTTCTACTCGTTGTGTAGTTCAATCTAATCTAAATGACTGCACACTGAGACGACACAGAATCAGGTTTCATTTTATTAACAAGATTTTATAAATCTACTATTTCACAATGCGAACAAAGAACGGAGGACTTGGCATTGTGGAGAAGCCAGGGAGAAGCCAGCCAACTTTATATTATCCGTGTCGTCGTTTTGCCACGTCTCGGTGAAACATAAGATGTTCGTTTTTCATGTTCCGTTGGTAGGATAGTCTCAATCGTAGATCGTCCCGTTTGTTTTCCAATGATTGCACGTCGGCCAATTATACGGACAGATACTCCAATCTCCGCTGTAGAGCTTTGCAGCTCCTTCGGGGTCTCTTTGTTGCCTCTTTGATTAATGCCCTCCTTGCCTGGTCCGTGAGTTTTGGTGGGCGGCCCTCTCTTGGCAGGTTTATTGTGGTGCCATATTCTTTCCATTTTTTAATAATGTGTTTTTATATCCCAACCCTGATCTGTACTTCTCCACAACTTTGTCCCTGACCTGTTTGGAGAGCTCCTTAGTTTGCTTGGTGGTGCCCCTTGCTTAGTGAAGGAAGCGTACATTTAAACAGCATGACGAATGAACAGTGGGAGGGAAGGAATTACTGTAAGCACACCTCTGATGTAGATGTATGTATATTCTGCTAGTGACCAGAGGCAATGTGGTGCGTGTGTGTGTGTGCTCACATGAAAAAATATTAAAACTATATCATATTCACTGTAATGTTTGTGCGGACATTACTGTAGTATACTGTAGTATTTACAGTTAACTATAGTATAATTACTGAAGTAAAATTAAACTGGTATATACAACAGCAATCAATGTATAGATTTTTGGACTGTAGTATTTACTGTCGTGTTTTTGCAGACAATAGTATAATGTATAGTGTTTTATTATCGTTTAAATAGAAGTGCAGGCTTTCCCCCTGAGGACGGTTACAGGAGAAAAACTAAAAGAGCAAATCTCCCATAACATCTGGATAGGCAAGACTGTGGTCTGACCAGAGAATTCAAAGTTTCTGCTCTTTTTTAATAATCTGTAGGGAACACAATATACAGTTGAGGTCGGAAGTTTACATACACCTTAGCCAAATACATTTAAACTCAGTTTTTCACAATTCCTGACATTTAATCCAAGTAAAAATTCCCTAGGATCACCACTTTATTTTAAGAATGTGAAATGTCAGAATAATAGTAGAGATGCCATCTATTTTGTAAGATGCACCAGTCCCTTCTGCAGGAAAGCACCCCCACAGCATGATGCTGCCACCCCCGTGCTTCACGGTTCGGATGGTGTTCTTCGGCTTGCAAGCATCCCCCTTTTTCCTCCAAATATAACGATGGTCATTATGGCCTAACAGTTCTATTTTTGTTTCATCAGACCAGAGGACATTTCTCCAAAAAGTATGATCTTTGTCCCCATGTGCAGTTGCAAACCGTAGTCTGTTTTTTTATGGCGGATTTAGAGCAGTGTCTTCCTTGCTGAGCGGCCTTTCAGGTTATGTCGATATAGGACTGGTTTTACTGTGGATATAGATTATTTTGTACCGGTTTCCTCCAGCATCTTCACAAGGTCCTTCGCTGTTGTTTTGGGATGGATGTGCACTGTGTTTGAAGGTAGGCCTTGATATACATCCACAAGTACACCTCCAATTGACTCAATTAGCCTAACAGAAGCTTCTAAAGCCATGACATCATTTTCTGGAATTTTCCAAGCTGTTTAAAGGCACAGTCATCTTATTGTATGTAAACTTCTGACCCACTGGAATTGTGATACAGTAAACTATAAGTGAAATAATCTGTCTGTAAACAATTGTTGGAAAAATGACTTGTGTCATGTACAAAGTAGATGTCCTAACCGACTTGCCAAAACTATAGTTTGTTAACAAGAAATTTGTGGAGTGGTTGAAAAACTAGTTTTAATGATTCCAACCTAAATGTATGTAAACTTCTGACTTCAACTCTATGATTTTTACTTGGCATGTAAATTTCTCACTTATGGGTGGCACAAATTGGGATATGGGGGATGGGGATGGGCAGGGTATATGCAAAGTGTAGTATAGTATTCTACAGTATATTCAAGTTTTCTATAGAAATCTATAGTAAGCACTGTAGTATTCTGTAGTAAACAGTATAATTGTTTATGTTGGTGTGTGTGCGTGCATGCGTGCGTGCATACACATGGTGCATGCTGCCTTCCTGCCTAGGTTAACATAAACTATTGATCATCTGTGGCTAAATTATAAGCCTAATCCTGGAGTAGTATTCTGGATGATTTCATTGATTTATTCTATAAATTTGGCAAATGTATTTCAATTCATCAGGGGTGCTGCGGCAACTCCAGCACCCTCCCCGAGGCTCTGATTCCATCAGGAAGTAAATGATGAATGTTGCAGGCTCATGTCTATCAGAGCAGAGAGAAGGAGAGAGATCATATACAGTGAATCTCATTCTAGTACTGTGATAGATACAGGCGTGCTTCTCTCTCTCATCACAAAAATGGCCACACGTTGGTCTATAGGCTTCAATGTTGTGCTAACCATAAATCCGGGCCGGCCCGACATGACTCAATTCTTAGAATAGGCCTATCAGGCACGTTTTCACGTTACATTTTGGATTGCTTTTATTAACATTTTTACAAAATAATTGTTCATGCCAAGAGAGGTATCTGGTCCTGGCATGGAAACAGTCCAAAAGTAAGAGGTGATGTCCAAAATTAATTAAGCACTGAGGATGTCCAACAAGACTAGGGGGCCAAATAAAATCACCACCAGTTGGGGAAGCCTGGCATAATCTGTAATGGACACAACTTGTACAGCCTACACTCTTTGTATAAAAAAAAAGGTCCTATCTAGAACCTTCTTTGTCTCTCCCCATAGGAGAACCCTTTGAAAAAAACATTTTTGGTTCAAGGTATAAAAAAAAAAACGTTTCACACTCTGTAGAAATAGAAATAATCAAAACATTGTGATTGTGTAATGAAACCATCAAAAGTAGTTCACCTAACCTGAGATCTGACGTTTGCTGACTGTTTGCGTCAATCAAAACTGGACGTTCTAAATAAGCGTTCTAATCACACCGGTTTGAGTGTAAGCTGCAGGGACCAGAGTTCTACCTGGAAATCAAAAGGGTTCTCCTATAGGGACAGCCGAAGAACTCTTTTAGAACCCTCTCTTCTAAGAGTGATAGACTAAGCACCGGATATTTTGTGAAAGTTACATGCGTTAATAGCTTTTGCTGTCAAAACCAGAGAGAGTGACAGACACCAGCGAGTCATGACTAAGCAATGACGCATTGAGCAACCCGTTTACACATTTCTCTCTCTCTTCACAGCGACACAGTGTCCTATCCTCTCCGTCACCCCCCCCCCCCCCCCCAATTTCCAAGAATGGTGGCTGGGGACAGGGGACAGACAAGACTTCCCAGACTCTCTCAGGCAATTCTCACTTCTCTGCCACTCTCACTCCTTTTAGCTACGGAAGTGTGGGACCATTTTAATCCTCTTCATCACTCAGAGCGAAGGATGTCCCCAGAGACTGATCCAAGGTTGGTTTTGCAAACCCCCCCACCACCACCACCACCACCACCCCACTGAGACAGGCGAATGAAAGGGCAGACAGACTCTCCCTACCTACCAACACTCAATCTTCCCCAGGTGCCCTGAGAACGACTGACTGAGCCTCCAGCATCAGAAACAGGAGCATATAAAATGGGTGGTGGAGGTTGAGGAAAATAGAGGGAAATAAAAAGCCCATGTCTAAACCCTGCATACATTTCCATCCTTCTACCGCATAATACAAGTTTTCAGAAGTGAAAGATGGGAGGCTAGGGGATGATGGAAACGTGTAATAAATCCCTGCTTTTATACTATTCGGTGGTGAGGAGAATAAATTACTTGTCAGGCACTGAACTTCATTTGTGTTTTTGAGAAGAGGGGAGGAGAAAAATGCAACATTGTTATAATCTTTCACAAAGGTCCTACTCATCTCTAACTCCATCTGGCTGCTAGGCTGTTAGGATGTTAAGGCTGTTAGGTAAGACTGGGTGCTTTAGAAAAGGCCTATTACCTGCTGCCATTTGTCAATTCCTGACACAATTACATAATTGGGTTGTTCTAAACTCTGCAGGGACCACTGTGCAGTTGCATGTAAATTTGAAAGCCGTAGATGTAAAAGTTTGAGAATTCAAATGAAAGGTCCTCACTGCCAAAGAAAGTAATTTCCAACTGCAAATAATTCCCTTTGCAATACATTGGGGAGATGCTGTTTAATGTAACAAGGTATACAATCGTTTTGATAGATGATGAGACAGGCATCAGAGTGTAATGAAAAAGAATACAAATAAGATTAAATAAATACCCCAAAAATTATAAAATACCATTTAAAAGGTACTGAACAACAACAACAGCCTTCAATGACAAAGAAATATAAAAAACACATGACTCCTATTCACTTATTATCGAATATAACCCAGTAATATGACTGCACATCTCTCCGTAAGATACCTTAAATATCCTACAAGCTGTCAGAACTCTCCATCTAGTCTCCATGGTTGATCTGTGGACTGTGGTTTGTGTGAAAAGAGCCATTCCTAACTGAGCATGGTGCAGATAGATGACTTCAGATGGGTTCCACCTCCTTCACCAGCCCTGAAACATGCGCTAACGCACACACAAATTGACTCACACACACTCACACACACATAGCCTGCTTCCAGCCCTCTTGAGATCAGAGAGGAATTCCCGTAGAAGTCTAGCTGCTTCTGCCAAAGGGAGGTTAGGGACTAATAAGTGTGTGTGTGTGTGTGTGTGTGTGTGTGTGTGTGTGTGTGTGCCCTCTCTCTCTCTCTTCCTCTGACTCATTCTCAGTAATTTCTCTCTGGTACTGTAGATATTCATGCTCTAACACTTTGTAAAAGTGAAAAGTAAGAGGGTCAGTTTGTTCAATTAGTTGGAGCAAAGCAGCACTGGGAGGCCTATCTGTTACCAGCATGGGGAGGCCCATCTGTTAGAAGCACTGGGAGGCCTATCTGTTAGCAGCATGGGGAGGCCTATCTGTTAGCAGCACTGGGAGGAATATCAGTATCTGCTGTAGTTAACAGGCATCTGACAAGCTACTTTTACATCCTCCAGCTTGTCGATGTTGATCACCTCAGCACAACAAAGCAGGTGTCTTAGCTCTCACTAAATGCACAGAGAGAAGAAAAGCGAGAGTGTGAGAGAGAGAGAGAGATGGGGTAGAGGGAGAGTAGGAGAGAGGGGGAGAGGGTAGACAGAGAGAGAGAGGAAGGTTGATGGAGAGGAAGAGAGATAAAAAGTGTTAAATTACTCTCCCTTGTCCCCGGGTTGAAGTCAGACACTGATCATTGTAACAGAGACACTATACATGTGTCATGCCGACAGAGATGTAATTCTGGCCCATTCAGATCCGGCTAATCAGGCCCCGCTGCAACACCATCCATTAGTGTGAGTACGCGCGCGAGAACACTTCCTGGTCTCGCACGGACATCTGTGAGCGGTTCGCCAACCTGCCAGGTGGAGGTTCAGACTCATGCGTGTCTGTGAGCAACTGGTCTGGTCTGGGTTAGACAAGAAAGGAACAATAAATGGCCAGGCTGATTGTGTCTGTGCATGTCTAGTAATACATTATATTGATGCCTAGTATAAGAGCATGTCAAAGGTCAAATAAATGCTTCTGGATACTGTTAGAACAGGTTGTTCAACTCACTCTAACCATATATGCTGTGTTCATCCAAGAAAGATGAGTAGATTTCTAAAGTCGTGTTCGGATCCTCCTTAGCTTTACCAACTTGATTTTAATTAAATGAAATTTCAGAATCAGTTTTCTCTCATGATTTGTTGTTGTATATGTAAAGCCCACTTCAATCAATTTACCCAATTAGAGCCTAACTAAACATAAAAACTGCTTAAATTAACATTGACCTTTTGGCATGTGGTTATTCATCACATATGTGTCTTTAGGTCTGTAATGAACATAAGAATGTTAAGGTTGAGTCACTATATTTGAATGAATCTGTTTGTTTACTGAATCACTAATTATAGTGATCCCAAGCCATCCACCCACATTTCACTAGATGCCAAAACTAAAACCTAACATTAGACTACAAACTCAGTGATTTATACTAGATATATTCATCGCATGATTAAATTAGGATTGTACAGCTAATAACCAATAGTGCCTGTATGCAAAGATACATCTGCCATTACATTCTAAACTGCAAAGAGAGACATTTCAGAAACGTGGTGAATAGCTGAATAGGCAGCAACGATTCAGCTCCACACAATCCTATTCAGACTTATTTTTATTTATTATTATTTATTATTTTATTATTATTTTTAAACAACAATACCACCTTTGGTTTTGCAATGTACTTTAACCATGGTATTTGACCCCTTCTCTGAAGATGGTTCTTTCTACAGCCGGAGAGTAAAACTGAAGTCACTGGAGCAGAACTATGCAGCCAGTAAAGTGCTTTTGGGTCGTGCAGGCAGATTCACACACTCCTCTCTAGCGCTCTCCTGCACACACACACACACACACACGCACACGCACACGCACACACGCGCACGCAAACACACCCACGCACGCAAACACACACACACACACACACACACACAGTTCTGCAGTGATTTTGTGTAAGTTGCCTGTGGGGTATATAGAGCTGAAATGTCTGTGTTATTTCGCCCCCGTCGCTTGAGGAGTTTGGGACGCCAGGCGGAGATAATGACCAGATGAGGTCGCTATGGGGTGAAGAAAGGGACAAGTTTCACGCTGCTGGGTGTACAGTGAGGGGGGAAAAAAGTATTTGATCCCCTGCTGATTTTGTACGTTTGCCCACTGACAAAGAAATGATCAGTCTATAATTTTAATGGTAGGTTTATTTGAACAGTGAGAGACAGAATAATAACAAAAAAATCCAGGAAAACACATGTCAAAAATGTTATAAATTGATTTACATTTTAATGAGGGAAATAAGTATTTGACCCCAACATGACTTGGTACTTGGTGGCAAAACCCTTGTTGACAATCTCAGAGGTCAGACGTTTCTTGTAGTTGGCCACCAGGTTTACACACATCTCAGGAGGGATTTTGTCCCTCTTTGCAGCTCTTCTCCAAGTCATTAAGGTTTTGAGGCTGACGTTTGGCAACTCGAACCTTCAGCTCCCTCCACAGATTTTCTATGGGATTAAGGTCTGGAGACTGGCTAGGCCACTCCAGGACCTTAATGTGCTTCTTCTTGAGCCACTCCTTTGTTGCCTTGGACGTGTGTTTTGGGTCATTGTCATGCTGGAATACCCATCCACGACCCATTTTCAATGCCATGGCTGAGGGAAGGAGGCTTTCACCCAAGATTTGACGGTACATGGCCCCGTCCATCGTCCCTTTGATGTGGTGAAGTTGTCCTGTCCCTTTAGGAGAAACCTCCCCCCCAAAGCATAATGTTTCCACCTCCATGTTTGACGGTGGGGATGGTGTTCTGGGGTCATAGGCAGCATTCCCCCTCCTCCAAACACAGAGAGTTGAGTTGATGCCAAAGAGCTCCATTTTGGTCTCATCTGACCACAACACTTTCACCCAGTTGTCCTCTGAATCATTCAGATGTTCATTGGCAAACTTCAGACAGGCATGTATATGTGCTTTCTTGAGCAGGTGAACCTTGCGGGCGCTGCAGGATTTCAGTCCTTCATGGCGTAGTGTGTTACCAATTGTTTTCTTGGTGACTATGGTCCCAGCTGGCTTGAGATCATTGACAATATCCTCCCGTGTAGTTCTGGGCTGATTCCTCACCGTTCTCATGATCATTGCAACTCCACGAGGTGAGATCTTGCATGGAGCCCCAGGCCGAGGGAGATTGACAGTTATTTTGTGTTTCTTCCATTTGCGAATAATCGCACCAACTGTTGTCACCTTCTCACCAAGCTGCTTGGCGATGTAGCCCATTCCAGCCTTGTGTATGTCTACAATCTTGTCCCTGACATCCTTGGAGAGCTCTTTGGTCTTGGCCATGGTGGAGAGTTTGGAATCTGATTGATTGCTTCTGAGGACAGGTGTCTTTTATACAGGTAACAAGCAGAGATTAGGAGCACTCCCTTTAAGAGTGTGCTCCTAATCTCAGCTCGTTATCTGTATAAAAGACACCTGGGAGCCAGAAATCTTTCTGATTGACAGGGGGTCAAATACTTATTTCCCCTCATTAAAACGCAAATCAAGTTATACAATTTTTGACATTCGTTTTTCTGGATTTTTTTGTTGTTATTCTGTCTCTCACTGTTTAAATAAACCTACCATTAAAATGATAGACTGGTCGTTTCTTTGTCAGTGGGCAAACGTACAGAATCAGCAGGGGATCACATACTTTTTCCCCTCACTGTACGTACACACACAGAAACACACAGACACACACACACAGACACGCATACAGACACAATAGAAGAGTCTCTATGGGTGCAGAGACTGCTGTCTGTCTGTGGTTGACCCTCTCCGTGTCTGTCTATAGGGAGAAAGGTGTGACAGCGCACAAAAAAAGAAGGGTTACTAAATAGTACCAGGTAGGGGTTCTTTGGCTTGTAACCATAGCGGAACCCTTTTTGAACATTCAATAAAGAACCCTGCTCATAAGGTTGTAAATGAAACGTGTACTGTATATAAAGAACCCTATCATATGGTTACAATAAGAGACATTCAAAAAGGTTGTAGTAGCACCAAAAAAAGGGTTCTGCTATGATTACAACCTTTTTGAGAATTATATAGAACCCTTTTTTTATGGTTCTTTATAGAACCTTTATGGAGAACGGTTCCATTTAAAAAAAATCCTCAATCTGAAAGGTTCTTTGTAGGTCCTTTTGAAGAACCATGAAACATGTTTTATGCTGGTCAGAAATATTCCGTAGGGGTTATTACTGTGTTACTTGACAAGTTATATCAAGTGGGCATCCTCTGGAACAGCTGGGAGTCCCTGGGGAGATCATTGAGAACCACTGACTGAGTTAGTCAATCATTCTTAATTGAGACAATACCAAATGTGAGTCTTTCACAGAACACCATCACTGGACATGGTCATACAGTGGGGAGAACAAGTATTTGATACACTGCCGATTTTGCAGGTTTTCCTACTTACAAAGCATGTAGAGGTCTGTCATTTTTTTATCATAGGTACACTTCAACTGTGAGAGACGGAATCTAAAACAAAACTCCAGAAAATCACATTGTATGATTTTTAAGTAATTAATTTGCATTTTATTGCATGATACATAATTATTTGATCACCTACCAACCAGTAAGAATTCTGGCTCTCACAGACCTGTTAGTTTTTCTTTAAGAAGTCCTCCTGTTCTCCACTCATTACCTGTATTAACTGCACCTGTTTGAACTCGTTACCGGTATAAAGACATTACTTGTCCACACACTCAATCAAACAGACTCCAACCTCTCCACAATGGCCAAGACCATAGAGCTATGTAAGGACATCAGGGATAAAATTTTAGACCTGCACAAGGCTGGGATGGGCTACAGGACAATAGGCAAGCAGCTTGGTGAAAAGGCAACAACTGTTGGCGCAATTATTCGAAAATTTACGGTCAATCACCCTCGGTCTGGGGCTCCATGCAAGATATCACCTAGTGGGGCATCAATGATCATGAGGAAGGTGAGGGATCAGCCCAGAACTACACGGCAGGACCTGGTCAATGACCTGAAGAGAACTGGGACCACAGTCTCAAAGAAAACCATTAGTAACACACTAGGCCATCATGGATTAAAATCCTGCAGCGCACACAAGGTCCCCCTGCTCAAGCCAGCGCATGTCCAGGCCCATCTGAAGTTTGCCAATGACCATCTGGATGGTCCAGAGGAGGAACGGGAGAAGGTCATGTGGTCTGATGAGACAAAAATAGAGCTTTTTGGTCTAAACTCCACTCGCCGTGTTTGGAGGAAGAAGAAGGATGAGTACAACCCCAAGAACAACATCCCAACCGTGAAGCATGGAGGTGGAAACATCATTCTTTGGGGATGCTTTTCTGCAAAGGGGACAGGATGACTGCACCGTATTAAGGGGAGGATGGATGGGACCATGTATCGCAAGATCTTGGCCAACAACCTCCTTCCCTCAGTAAGAGCATTGAAGATGGGTCATGGCTGGGTCTTCCAGCATGACAACCACCCGAAACACACAGCCAGGGCAACTAAGGAGTGGCTCCGTAAGAAGCATCTCAAGGTCCTGGAGTGGCCTAGCCAGTCTCCAGACCTGAAGCCAATAAAAAAATATTTGGAGGGAGCTGAAAGTCCGTATTGGCCAGTGACAGCCCCGAAACCTGAAGGATCTGGAGAAGGTCTGTATGGAGGAGTGGGCCAAAATCCCTGCTGCAGTGTGTGCAAACCTGGTCAAGAACTACAGGAAACTACAGGAAATCTCTGTAATTGCAAACAAAGGTTTCTCTACCAAATATTAAGTTCTGCTTTTCTGATGTATCAAATACTTATGTCATGCAATAAAATGCAAATTAATTACTTAAAAATCATACAATGTGTTTTAGATTGTGTTTCAGAATCAGCACATATTTAGACATACCGTAACACCAACGACTGTATCCGTGTGGTAAAACTGCCTTTATGGAGCTCATATTACTGACTTTAGTAATAGTCACAGTGAAAATGGATCATTTGATATTAGAACTACTGTCTAATGAACACAACAATGAACTCCACAACAACAAAGTCAAACCAGAGATGTCTGGCGACAATGAAAATGGAAATTAGTTTTCACCTTGAGACAAATTGAACTCTGCTGCGTTACTTGGTTACAAATGCTTGTTTTCCCACCCACCCACCCACCCAACCCACCTCTCTCTCTCTCTCTCTCTCTCTCTCCCCCCCTTTCTCTCAATTCAATTCAAGGGGCTTTATTGGCATGGGAAACATATGTTAACATTGCCAAAGCAAGATAAGTAGATGATAAAATAAAAGTGAAATAAACAATAAAAATGAAAGTTTCAAAACAATAAAGACATTCCAAATGTCATATTATGTATATATACAGTGTTATAACGATGTAAAAATGGTTAAAGTACAAAAGGGAAAATAAATCAACATATGGGTTGTATTTACAATGGTGTTTGCTCATCACTGGTTGCCCTTTTCTTGTGGCAACAGTAACACATCTTGATGCTGTGATGGTACACTGTGGTATTTCAACCAGTAGATATGGGAGTTAATCAAAATCGTGTTTGTTTTCGAATTCTTTGCGGATCTGTGTAATCTGAGGGAAATATGTGTCTCTAATATGGTCATACATTTGGCAGGAGGTTAGGAAGTGCAGCTCAGTTTCCACCTCATTTTGTGGGCAGTGTGCACATAGCCTGCCTTCTCTTGAGAGCCAGGTCTGCCTCCGTCGGCCTTTCTCAATAGCAAGGCTATGATCACTGAGCCTGTACATAGTCAAAGCTTTCCTTAAATTTGGGTCAGTTACAGTGGTCAAGTATTCTGCCACTGTGTACTCTCTGTTTATGGCCAAATAGCATTCTAGTTTGCTCTGTTTATTAAAATTGGTTTCCAATGTGTCAATGTTTTTATTGTCTCATGATTTGGCTGGGTATATTTGTGTTGCTATCCTGGGGCTCTGTGCGGTCTGTTTGTGAACAGAGCCCCAGGACCAGCTTGCTTAGGGGACTCTTCTCCAGGTTTATCTCTCTGTAGGTGATGGCTTTGTTATGGAAGGTTTGGAATCGCTTCCTTTTAGGTGGTTGTAGAATTAACCACTTCTGGGAAAATTGGAAAACACTAAACAAAAAATAACACAAAGAATTATCTATCCAAAATGGAGATGTATGTTTAAACCACTTCTCCAATATTTTTGGCACTATAACAAAGGACAAATAATAAAAACATATACATGATCAAAGAATCAACTATTAAAGACTACCAGAACCCACTTGATTCTCCAATTACCTTGAATGAACTAGAGGACAAAATATAAACACTCCAACCCAAAAAGGCATGTGGTGTTGATGGTATCCTCAATGAAATGATCAAATATACAGACAAAAAAAATCCAATTGGCTATACTAAACTATTTAACATCATCCTGATCACCCCAATCCACAAAAGTGGAGAGAAATCTGACCCCAATAACTATTGTGGGACATGCGTCAACAGCCACATTGGGAAAATCCTCTGCATTATCATTAACAGCAGACTCGTACATTTCCTCAGTGAAAACAATGCACTGAGCAAATGTCAAATTGGATTTTTATCAAATTATCGTATGACAGACCACATATTCACCCTGCACACCCTAAATAACAAACAAACAAACAAAGCCAAACAAAGGCAAAGTCTTCTCATGCTTTGTTGAGTTTTTTAAAAAGCCTTGAGGGCCTATTACACAAATTGATGGAAAGTGATGTTGGGGGAAAAACATAGGGTATTATAAAATCCATGTACACAAACAACAAGTGTGCTGTTAAAATAGGCAATAAGCACACACATTTCTTCCCACAGGGCCGTGGGATGAGACAGGGATGCAGCTTAAGCCCCACCCTCTTCAACATATATATCAACGAATTGGCGAGGGCACTAGAACAGTCTGCAGCACCCAGCCTCATCCTACTAGAATATGAAATGTCTACTGTTTGCTGATGATTTGGTGCTTCTGTCACCAACCAAGGAGGGCCTACAGCAGCACCTAGATCTTCTGCACAGATTCTGCAAGACCTGACAGTAAATCTCAGTAAGACAAAAATAATGGTGTTCCAGTCACCAGGACCACAGATACAAATTCCATATATACACTCTTGCCCTAGAGCACAAAAAAAAACGATACATACCTTGGCCTAAACATCAACGCCACAGGTAACTTCCACAAAGCTGTGAACGATCTGAGAGGCAAGGCAAGAAGGACATTCTATGCCATCAAAGGAACATAAGATTCTGGCAAATAATAAGGATCTGGCAAAAAATACTTAAATCAGTTATAGAACCCTTTGCCCTTTATGGTTGTGAGGTCTGGGGCCCGCTAATTATCAAAATCTCGAAAAGAGCCGTTTAGAGTCTATGAATTGTTCAATTACATTGCGCTGATTTCTGATGTGCTTTTCCATCTTTTTCCATAGTATATTTCTGTATTGTTTTAGTGATACACCATAGTGAAGGTGTAGACTCAGGTTTTCTCAGGTATGTTTTTGGTTGAAAAGGTTTCTCAATTTCTTTCTTAGGTTTTTGTATTGTTCATCAAACCAATATTTGTATGAACATAGCAATATTCAACAACTGAGACATAAACTAAACAAGTTCCACAGACATGTGACTAACAGAAATGGAATAATGTGTCCCTGAACAAAGGGCAGATCAAAAGCGGGGGTCAAAGTAACAGTCAGTAATCTGGTGTAGCCACCATCTGCATTAAGTACTGCAGTGCATCTCCTCCTCGTGGACTGCACCAGATTTGCCAGTTCTTGCTGTGAGATGTTACCACACTCTTCCAACAACGCACCTGCAAGCTCTCAGACATTTCTGGGGGGAATGGCCCTTAGCCCTCACCCTCCGATCCAACAAGTCCCAGACGTGCTCAATGGGATTGAGATCCGGGCTCTTTGCTAGCCATGGCAGAACACTGATATTCCTGTCTTGCGGGAAATCACGCACAGAACGAGCAGAATGGCTGGTGGCATTGTCATGCTGGAGGGTCATGTCAGGGTGAGCCTGCAGGAAGGGTACCACATGAGGGAGGAGGATTTTTTTCCCTGTAACGCACAGCGTTGAGATTGCCTGCAATGACAACAAGCTCAGTCCAATGAGGCTGTGACACACCGCCCCAGACCATGACGGATCCTCCACCTCCAAATCGATCCCGCTCCAGAGTAATGGCCTCGGTGTAACGCTCATTTCTTCGACGATAAACACAAGTCCGACCATCACCCCTGGTGAGACAAAACCGCGACTTGTCAGTGACGAGCACTTTTTGTCCAATGTTATTGTTCGTGTGGTTTGGTCTCAGACCAGTAAGTGTGAGCAGAGCCTGCTGAGCATCTGGTACATGCCATTGGCTTGGGCTAGTGTGAGAGTGGGGGTTGGGTCTGTTTGCCTGCTCAAGGCCTGTGCATATGTTCGACTTCCATGTTGCGGCCCTCTTTGCGGGGGTAGTGCATGGGGTGGGAGGGAGGGGCATAGGTATGATCTGAGGGGGCCTAAATGGGGTGTGGCATGGTTGACTTGGGGGATGTTGATTGGTTGGGGTGGAGGTGTGGCTGGTGGTGTTGTAGGCTGGATGTAGGTCCTCTCGGTGTGGGTCCTCTATGTGTAAGTTTGGGGGGGGTGGGTGCCGCAGGTCTGGGAGAGTGTCTCGCTGGTCTGGGCGGGTGTCTATTGATCTGTTGCTCTTGTGTGAAGTGTTGGGGCTTCGTTTGAGAACGATGTCCTTTAGGGTCCGGGCGAAGGTGGGAACTACTGCCTTGTATAGGTGGACCTGGTCATAAAGGCTGTTCATGTCCAGGGTGGAGTGGTGGGCCAGGTAAACATTTGGTTTTGAGGCACAGTCACAGGAAATGCTACCATACAGCGGGTAAATAGAAGTAAGGTGGAAGTCTTTGTGGTAGCAGGGTGGATATAACCACTTGTGCATTGGGGAACGTAGAAGAAGCTTTTTCAAACACTCTCTTGAGTGCTGTGGCCACCCTTTCCTGCTGTGCTCTCAGGTCATTTGGGCCTGTGTGTATTAATATGTGGCTAGCTGAACCTAGTTGGTCCTCAGGCAGAAGGTCTAGGGTGCGCTGGGTGTTTGGACACCATGTCCTCAGTGGGTGTGGGGGGGTTGTCAGGAGGGGTATCAGGGTGGCTGACAGGGGGGGGGGGATGCTCAGGGGGGGTGAGATCCCCTGGGCTTGGGGTTCTTCATTTGTCTGTCCAGCTGTGATGTCGACGTGGTCAGGGTCTGAGGTGGACTGTTCTGCTGTGGTGTCGAGAATTTGTCGGGAGCTGAGGTGGGCTGCTCTGCTCACTCCTCTGCGGGGGTGGCCAACTCTCTAGTGGGTTGTTCTCTGTCACACGCCATCCCCCTCACCCTCTCCTCCAGCAGTCTGATCCTCTCCTCTAGTGCTCTGTTCTTCTCCTGCTTCCTGTTGAAGTTGTCTCACCACAGTCCAGAGTGCAGATATGTCTCTCCCCACCTCCAGCTCTCCGGGTCTGGTTAAGGGGGTGTTGTTGTGCTGGACTGTTGTCTGGGTCTGTGCTGACTGTAGTGTAAACACCAGCTGTTCCAGCTCCACCTGCCTTACCTCCAACTGGGTGAATGTATCCTTCATTTCAATGAGGGAGTAGCACTCTGTGCTCGGAGGTTGACTTACTTTCTGCTTGGGGTGGCTTGTCTGTGGGGTTGTATAATGAAGAGGTCTGGTCTGACCTGCTCGGGTTTGGGGGTATCTTTCTCAAGGGAGAGCTTCTCCTGCTGAGCTAATTCTTTGATTAGGTGAAAGTCCAGCTGAAACTGTTTGGGGTTCCCCTGTACCAATACTGTTCCAGACTTATAGAGATTTATATTAGTTGACTCAGAGTCCTCGTTGTATAGTATCCTGAGTTTCCACCCCTTGGTAACAACCCCCTACCCCCCTTAACAGAGGGGTAGTGTGCTAATATAGCACTGTGTCATGCCAGGAGATGGTCTGTGTGGAAGATGAGGTTGCTGATTTTCCATAAAGAGCTTCATTTTGTGCTCTTTTTGTCTCTTATCGTTCTTTACATACACAGGGTACTGTATTTGAATTAACTCTGAACAGCGGGAGGCAGCTTCTAATGCCTCTCCATTTGGTTGGAGTAGACTGTGCGACTCTCATGCCATTGTTGGGCTAAAGGGCTTTGACATCTCTGACTTGACACGTCAGTGCTAATTGAGGTTGTATCAAGCCTAGCAGCCTTAATTTAGCATTCAGTCCTTATAAAGTTAATGTCATGTATTTTTCTTCTTGGCTTTTGGAAATAAAATATAGCTTCAGACTAAACATTACTCACTCCGTTCCAGGTTGGATGGTGTTTTCAGTTTATTTTGTTTTCCAGAGCATTTGCTGTATATCTTTGGAATAATAATCTTTAGTAGTTGTAAACCTTCCACGTGATTCCGTATTTCCGTCCAAAATCAGACGAAAGGTTTTGATTTGGAGTCAAGGTTATGTTGTAGAGGGTAGCATCCTGTTTGGGTCCCTGACAAAAACAATCCAAGTTTATCTAACTCTATTTTTTTAAGAACATGCTGAAAAATGCAGGAGCTCATCTGCTCATGACCTCTCCTCTCTCTCTCTCTCTGTGCTTTTCTGAGACAATGATGAATTACATCAGCCCCTACCCTTGATCCTCAGAAGCCCATAATCAAGGACAAGGATCTGGGAGAATAAAGCCAGCCGGGGGACAATGGCTGACAGTGAAGGATAGGCCTCCACTACGTTGTCAATGTCATCCTCTTCTTTCTATTTCTCCTCCTCCTCCTCCTCCTCCATATAAGCTCTCTACTCCCTCCATCATCAATCAACACAGCGTCTTATGCGGTGTCTCATACAGTGCTGTGTCGTGGCATGATGAACAGTCAGATAAAGACAGACACCTGTGTTTTAATCCACAACTGATCTGTGGGGACAGGGTGCCTGAAAACAAGGTTTCCACACACACGCACACACAAACACACACACACACACACACACACACACACACACACACACACACACACACACACGGCTTTAGGCTGACTCATACAATATTATGGTCTGTAAAATGAGTCAGACCTCCACCGTAGTTGAGGGACAGCGAGGATTTCAGACAGCAATGGAAATTAAAGTCTGGTGATTAAATCATTAAGTCCTACAAAGCTAATTAAATAGCTCGTTGAGATAACCATTTAATGAATGATTCTCAAAGAGATGTTTTGTCTTCGTTCGTCCATCTGTGGTGCTTTGAATTCCTCTCCCATGCCAGTTGAGCTGCTATAGAACAGTCATTGTGTGCTGGTGCTGGTATCTGTTCTCTGTTCAGGGCTGGTGACTAAAGCTCACAGTCCGTTACATTATGGAGATGTGGTTTCCCTAATCCCTGGAGGCTTACACACAAACACACACACGCACACACACACACTGGCTAAGAGCCCCGGCAGACACACAGGCTCTCTGGTCTCCAGTTCCCGGGGTTTATCCTCTCTTCTTCACCCCAGCAGGGACAACAGCAGGCTGGGGTGATGTAAAGTCAGAGAGTCCCTCTCCTGGTTATAATGGTTGGTTTAGGGTCAAAGCTCTACAGGCTGGCAGAAGGTTGTGCTGGGTTGCGTTAGGCTGTTGCCCTAGTGGCAGGTACTGAGCTGGGTTGTTGTCGCCTGGGGGACAGAGGCTGGGATAAGCTGGTGTTGCTCCAGGAGAAGGTAACTGATTCAGAGCCGTGTTCATTATTGCTGGCCCAGTCAGCTACTGCCTCTCTCTGCCAGATCTGACCAGGGGTCTGGAGGCAGAAGATGAAGATTTCCTTAATGATCATTAGAGAGAAAGGTGGCTGGAGGGTGTTGTCACTGTGTCCTTTCATTCACCAGCCATGGTGACTCATGGTCAGTTCCCTCCACTCCGTGTCAGCCCCTTGGTCAGGCCTGTCGAATGCCCGCCTGAGGCCTGTCATGACAGGCCATAGTCAGGGCCTCTGCCTGGATCTGTCTGGATGTCACTGGAGCTACTGCTCCGCAGTCTGGAGGTTTGGAGGCCCTGGCCTTCTCCAGGCACGTCTCTGAATCTGCCTGTCGGTCTGTCTGTGTAACAAGCATGCTCTGATACTAACTATTGGAGAGTGGAGGAGGAAGAGAAAAGGGGGAGAAGGGGAAAGGGGGTGCAGGAGGGGCGAGGAGAGGTTGTCGCTTTAGGCTATTCCACGAGGGCATGGGATCTTCTGTGGATCTCCTTCTGGTGATTCATTTAGGCAAAGCCTTACGGCCTGGATGATCATATCACTAGGCATATCCCTCCTCTAGCCACTAGGCACCTACTATTGCACAAGAGGAATAGGGTTATGTCTGTCCTAATGTCAACATCCTCCAAACGTATTACAAGCCATGCAGTATCCCTCCCCTGACATTACACATGGATGAATGCAGTGTCATGAACTGGCCTGATCTTGCCTCGAGGTGTGCACTACTACACAAGAGGTAGAGGCTAAGAGACAACAGGGTTAAATTAAGTCTGCTCTAAAGTCTAACATCCACCAACATCGGTGGGTCCTTCAAGAATGTCAGTCTCTAGTCAGCACTGTCATGTACTGGCCTCGTCTAGCCTTGAGGCATCCACTGCTACTCAACACGGAAAGGCAATGGGAGAGACGTTTGTCAACACACACACACACACACTAAACACGCACAAAGACAGGCCCACGCACACACACACACACACACACTAAACACACACACCGACAGGCGCGCACACACACAAACACACACACAAACACACACACACACACACACTAAACACTCACACCGACAGGCGCACGCACGCACACACACACACACACACACACACACACACACACACACACACACACACACACACAATCCACTGATGCTGGTCATTATAACTGTCAGTCTACAGCTGTCCCAGTCTCCCCACCACAATGAGGTCCAGTCATGTGGAACTGTTCAGGGAACGGTTCAGGCTCAGTGAACCTACGTTCATCCCTTGTTTGCTAATCATTTGCTGTTATTATCTTTTTTGGACGCATCTCGTCTGGGAGCCCTGGTTTGTTTGCTAAATGTGAATGGAATTAATTCCAGATAATCAAAGGTTAATGAACAAATGAAACAAAGGTCAATTGGATAGGTATTTATGAGAGGTTGTTACCAGAAGGGAGGCAGGGGAGCTGAGAGGAGACACACACACACACACACACACACACACACACAGAGGAAACAGAGATTGTTACTTGCTGAAACATGGTGCTCATTGTTGCATGTCTATTGACTTTCTCATCTGACTATCGTGTGACATTAGTTACTAGGCTAATTGGCTGTCTGTTAAATCTTCTGTCTCCCTCTCTGTGTGTGTGTGTGTGTGTGTGTGTGTGTGTGTGTGTGTGTGTGTGTGTGTGTGTGTGTGTGTGTGTGTGTGTGTGTGTGTGTGTGTGTGTGTGTGTGTGTGTGTGTGTGTGTGTGTGTGTGTGTGAATTCTCCATCTCTATGTTGTAATCCAAGTCTTATCCTACAGCTGGAGGAGAGCCTGTCATCTGGATGTCTGGACGGGAGAGAGAGAATACCTCCCATCTGGATCTCTCTACCTCCCATCTGGATCACTCTACCTCAACATCTCTCTCTCTCTCTCCATGTCGCATCTCTCTGTCTCTCCCTCTCTTTCACTCTATCCCTCTTCCTCTCGGTCTCTCAACCCCCCCCAGTCTCTTCCCTCTCTCTCTCGCCTTCTCTCTCATGCTCTCTCTCTCTCTCCCTCTCACTCCTTTCTCTCTTCTTCACACGCAGAAATAGGAAAATAGTGTACTACACTGTCACAACCTATAGTCAACCTGAATGCTCAAGGTCTTTCGTTCCCTCTCTAGTTCCCTCTCGGTCTCTCCTACTTTCACTCCCTCGCTTTCCCCTGCCTCACGCAAGAGGAGAGAGTCAGCTAGTTAAAATGGACACACCATTGCCTCTCTCTACAGACATCCCCCATCATCCCATCATTAATGGTTAGGTGCATCTTACACGTTATGGTGAAAACATCCTTAATATGCCTAAAGGGAGCTGAGACGTGCTTCACGAACACAAACACAACTTCACGAACACAAACACAACGTCTCTGGAATCATAACTCCTCGATTAAACAGCAATTACCACAGCTGCTCAGTAGCAGCACGCAGGGAGGAGCGTAAGCGGTGGTGGCAGTCATCATAGTAATAATAATATGAAATAATATTAAATCACCTAACAATCACTCCTTAATTCAATCACTGGCAATGAGAGAGAGAGAGAGAGAGAGAGAGAGAGAGAGAGAGAGAGAGAGAGAGAGAGAGAGAGAGAGAGAGAGAGAGAGAGAGAGAGAGAGAGAGAGAGAGAGAGAGAGAGAGAGAGAGAGAGAGAGAGAGGATGGTTGGTCTTATGACACCTGTCATTACTTTTCTCCTCCTCCCAGGTTCTCTTCATTAAAACCCCTTCAGAAGGACAGTCAGTCGACTTCTCTCTCCTCTCAGACTCCTCACACACATGCATGTAGGCACATACACGTGTACGCGCAAACATGTGTGTGTGTCCAGAGACCGCCACAGACAGGGTAGTGGGAGGATCATGGTGTGTGAGGAAAATTACGCATTTACCTGATTTAAAAAAAAAAGTTAACAATGAATACTTAACAAATAGTAAGACATTTCTGCTCTACTAATGCTGTGTTTTTATGGTCTCCACTCTAGCTCCCTGCAGCTAATCTGGGTGTATGGTCAATAATGGGTTTTACTAGAGATAGTTTAGGAGTAGAACAATCCCTCATTGCTCTTAAGTGAAGTATCCTTGGGCATGATTGTTTGTTTGCCAGTTGTGGGCAACCAAAAGTCCAGACGCGTGGTAGTGAGTCGATCAGAGTAGGATTGGTGAAGTTGGTGTGGAGTGTAGGACGAGAGCGCAGCTTGGTGAAGCTCATTGAACAAGGGACTTATTGTGCAGGTGACGCCTTGGGGAATCTGACTTGGGGAAAATTCAAATTACAATGTGCAGTGTTTGGATAAAATGTGATGTAATAAAAGAATTTCAGGAAAATATCATTCATTTATATTAAACTCGCCAGATCTGTTTCCAAATCAACGAATATCGATTCAACTCATTCACCGTAAGTTTCCCTTTGTGCAAATCTTTACAAAGAAACACTTGGATGAACTTTAAGGCTATTTTCCGGTAATGGTGTCGTTTTTAGTGCCAGATGTTAAGACTACACACCATTATAATTGGGTTATTTACTTATCATTTCAATTGTCACGTTGTATAATGATAGGAGGCGGGCGCAAGGAATACGAACTAGTTTATTTTATTTCACTACCCAAAATAGTGTACGTCATAAACATGACGGGAACGAAGCCCAAAACAAACACATATACAGCATATATAAAGTTGAAGTCTGAAGTTTACATACACCTTAGCCAAATACATTTATACTGTACACATAATTGTGTAGAATGTAAAGAAGAATCTATAATGCAAGTTCTGGAAATCAACAAGGTCTCGGTGGCGAGGGTAGTTTAAGAATGCATACAGAATGTTAAGCATCGTTATGAACTGCCATTTTGTTTTTGCATTTTTGCCAGAGGGAATATAATAGATTTTTGTGTTGACGCCGGTTTATTTAAATGGCTAGAGCAAAAAAAGTCTTAAAATGCTACTGATGATAATGAAAAGAATGAAATAATCCTAGTAAAAATTCCCTGTCAGAGGTCAGTTAGGATCACCACTTCATTTTAAAATGTGAAATGTCAGAATAATAGTAGAGAGAAGGATTTATTTCAGCTTTTATTCATTTTATCACATTCCCCATGGGTCAGAAGTTTACATACACTCAATTAGTATTTGGTAGCATTACCTTTAAATTGTTTAACTTGGGTCAAACGTTTCGGGTAGCCTTCCACAAGCTTCCCACAATAAGTTGGGTGAATTTTGGCCCATTCCTCCTGACAGAGCTGGTGTAACTGAAGCAGGTTTGTAGGCCTCCTTGCTCGCACACGCTTTTTCAGTTCTGCCCACAAATGTTCTATAGGATTGAGGTCAGGGCTTTGTGATGGCCACTTCAATACCTTGACTTTGTTGTCCTTAAGCCATTTTGCCACAACTTTGGAAGTATGCTTGGGGTCATTGTCCATTTGGAAGACCCATTTGCGACCAAGCTTTAACTTCCTTACTGATGTCTTGAGATATTGATTCAATATATATTTTGTGAAGTGCACCAGTCCCTCCTGCAGCAAAGCACCCCCACAACATGATGCTGCCACCCCCGTGCTTCACGGTTGGGATGGTGTTCTTCGCTTTAAAAGCCTTCCCCTTTTTCCTCCAAACATAACGATGGTCATTATAGCCAAATAGTTATATTTTTGTTTCATCAGACCAGAGGACATTTCTCCAAAAAGTATGATATTTGTCCCCATGTGCAATTGCATATCGTAGTCTGGCTTTTTTTATGGCGTTTTTGGAGCAGTGGCTTCTTCCTTGCTGAGCGGCCATTCAGGTTATGTCGATATAGGACTCGTTTTACTGTGGATATAGATACTTTCGTACCTGTTTCCTCCAGCATCTTCACAAGGTCCTTTGCTGTTGTTCTGGGATGGATTTGCACTTTTCACACCAAAATACGTTCATCTCTAGGAGACAGAACGCGTCTCCTTCCTGAGCGGTATGACGGCTGCGTGGTCCCATGGTGTTTATACTTGCTTACTATTGTTTGTACAGATGTACGTGGTACCTTCAGGCATTTGGAAATTGCTCCCAAGGATGAACCAGACTTGTGGAGGTCTACCATTTTTTTTTCTGAGGTCTTGGCTGATTTCTTTTGATTTTCCCATAATGTCAAGCAAAGAGGCACTGAGTTTGAAGGTAGGCCTTCAAGTACATCCACAGGTACACCTCCAATTGACTCAAATGATGTCAATTAGCCTATCAGAAGCTTCTAAAGCCATGACATAATTTTCTGGAATTTTCCAAGCTGTTTAAAGGCACAGTCAACTTAGTGTATGTAAACTTCTGACCCATTGGAATTGTGATAGAGTGAATTATAAGTGAAATAATCTGTCTGTTAACAATTGTTGGAAAAATTACTTGTGTCATGCACACAGTAGATGTCCTAACCGACTTGCCAAAACTATAGTGTGTTAACAAGAAATTTGTGGAGTGGTTGAAAAACAAGTATAAATGACTCCAACCTAAGTGTATGTAAACTTCTGACTTCAACTGTATATGTAGCACAGGGCTGTAAACCAAACAAAGAACAAGGTGTAAACCTCTAATAAATACACGGAACGAGACCCGTAACAACAAGTGCACACTAACACGTTAACACGGAAACCAATACAACAAAGCACAGGTCCTCACAAGACCAACGGACATGAAACAATAATCAACTAGGACAATGGGGAACAGAGGGCACATACATACACATACTAATCAGTGGGAATGGGAACCAGGTGTGCGTAATGAGACAAGACAGTCCGGGGTTGGTGGTAATGATCCAGTTCAGTGACGCCTAGAAGGCAGGTTACGTAGACCTCCGGAGCTGGTGAACGGAATGAGCAGCATTACCAGGGGAATCCATGACGCCAATAGCATTGGGTCTATGTTACTTACTAAAATCTGGATTTCTGATTGTAATTCAACAATTGCAAGTCTTTGTTTTATTCCCTGTAGCCTAATCAGAAGAGACAGTTACCGACATCTAATGAATTCTGGTAATAGCTGATTGGCAATTGCGATAGAGCTGTGGCAATGATCAGAATTGAGAACTGAGCATAGGTCTTAATTACTGCATGATAAAACAAGGCTACAGCGGCGATGAATTGAAGTTGTGGGCAGGAAGAGGCTCTCGTTTTGTGAAATGTAATAAGTGTAAAGCAGACAGAGGAGAATGTTGTCAAGTTTATTTTTAAACTTACGATAGAGGTAAACCCAGAATGTTGTTTGAGAATGTTTTCATTTTGTGTGTTTTTTTTCTACTGGTAAGAATAGGTGAGTTTCCATGTTTTAGTCCGTGGGCGTAAGCGACTGGTGCTCACTGAAATGGAGTGGGCTGTAAGGGACGAAGTGGGTTAAGTTTGGTGTAGAGGTATGATGAAGTCGAAGGCGGAAACGTTCTTTGACCGTTTCTGATTATTGCTGCTCGGTTTTGTAGTTTAGGTAACACCAGTGAATTGAAGCAGGAAGGTGATGTCATTTAAAACGATAATCTGTTTCCATTACGTGGAACAGTGTCAACTATTTAAAGTGAATGTTTTAGTATTGAATATTGATCTGACAGCGCACATTTTTTGAAGGGCCTAGATTTGTTAAAACATATTTTAGATTTTGACTAAATTAATTAAACAGGTTCAAATGAGGTCGACAGTGTGATAGGAGAGTTGGTCAACTGTGCCCGTAATTGATTTAGACTTGTCTAAGATTGTTTATTTGGTGTATCGGGTTATAAATATAGTAATTTAGACTAATAATGCATTGGGATACTGTAATTATAATCCTGATGAGAAAGATAATGCTAGAATTACAAGATTAATGTAATGTTTGTTAATATAAATGTATGTTAGTATAAATGTACATGGATGTGTGTTAAATGGAGGGTTTTAACTTTGAGTGATAGAACCAATGTGAATCACTGAAGAATGTTATTCTACATTTTGGTTGGATAATTAATTGGGTTTTGATTATGATTTGGAAACTGAATGATTTTCAAAAACTGACTAATTGATTTAAGTACATTTTTAGTATGTTAATAACTATATGAGTGGAGCAATTCATGTATTTTGGATTGATTGGAGAATGGAGAGGGTGAACTCTGATCCTGAGAATGAAACTGATCCTAATCTATTTGAACTATATCCAATACCAAATGACATTTTTGATGATAACGTTAATACTCAGGAACTATAGCAGGTTTACGCCAATGGCACATAGAGTCCATAAGCATTGCCTTATAAATAGTGGGATCATGATGCTTGTCCTGGGTCATGTTCATTAGGCACTAAACAGAATACATTTTACTTAAACCGGGAGTCACTACCTGGATTTGTCCAACACAATATGCTATTTTTAGTTTCTACAGATGGTGCTATAGGGATGGAAATGGATATTTCCAGCATGCTGACCAATGGGAGTGTGCTCAGTATGATCATAATGATTTGTATTAATGTCTTTTTAAAACTCTTCATTCTCTGTTAAGTTGAGGGACATCTCAAAATGGTGGAATGTGAAAATGACATATTACCTGATTTCTTTGATATTAATAGTTAACAATGAATACTTAACAAATAGTAAGACATTTCTGTTCTACTAATGCTGTGTTTTTATGGTCTCCACTCTAGCTCCCTGCAGCTAATCTGGGTGTATGGTCAATGATGGGTTTTACTAGAGATAGTTTAGGAGTAGAACAATCCCTTATTGTCTCAAAATCATCCTTGCATCTGGGAGACTAAGCCAGGTGGGGGTTAAAACAACACCGGGTGCAAATAACCACAATATGTACCCAAAGTGGCTCGTGGTGCCCCCCAATCTGCATGGGAGGGGTGGAACCAGCCATGACTAAGCATTCTTAGTGTCAGCTATATAAGAACAAACATTATCTGTTAAGGTGAAAATATGGTTGAAATGACTAATTATGTATACATCCCAATCAGAAACTGACTAGTACGGTACATGTGAGTTTTCCCTCTTGCCCCCTTTCCCAATTGTATATAATGTAGTCAGGAGTTAGTAACAATAGGTCTGTTCCTTAGTTCATTCAGTTGTACAAATCTCCAGGTGGTGGGAACGGGCCATCTCCAAATGGTCGGGAATGTTGATTTATGCTGACTGGCCTTGACTTCGTGCTGATAACGCGGAGGCTTGAAAGTTAGAGGGGCCCTCTGTTTGTGAAACGGAACGTTTGGAAAACGCTGACGTCATTTTCAGTTTATAACCTGTGGAAATGTGTGTAAGCATTCAGTACTCTCTGGAATTAAACGCTCTTTACCTGGCTTTTAAGACTGGTCTCGATCTACTTCATGCATAATTAATGAACTTACAATTCATTAATGAATTAGAAATGAGTGCTAATTGATTTTGGCAATTAAAGCAAAGTAATTTAGAATTCCTCTATCATAAGGTTAAGCCTCAACAACACATTTTAGAGTGTGGGGACGACAGCTTCATTATTGCAATAATTAATTGATATTAAATAAAGATATGTGTTTGAAGAAATTACAAAGTCTCTCTCAAGAAGAATTTTCACGACAGGTGTTAGTATTACTCCACAACTAGAATACAATACACAGTGTAGTGGAATTAAAGCTGTCCGCTCGGGAGCAGGAAACAAGGAATGGACATTTACTTCATTCTAACCACTTAGGACTGTAATTTGCCCCCTACCCAGAGCCTACTGAATGAAATATGTTCGTTTGAGTGTGTGGATCTGCAGGGTATTCTCGTTTAGCTTTTAAATGTGTTGCTCAGCATCGTATCAAATGGACAGACATACAGACAGCTCCACTGCTGATGTTCGGGCCTGCTTCTTTCCTCTTCATCCTCTCCCTTTCCCCTCCTCCCCCCCCCCTCCTCCCCCTCACCCCTCCAGCCATGTCAACATCTGCACAGCCCTAGCAAGGCTAAACATCTGAACAGCTGACTGTTCACTGTCACAGCACACAGCCCTTAGCACAGCACAGCACAGCAGGGAAGAGAGCAGCACAACAACTAAACCCACAGTATAGAAACCCAGTCAAGTCACACAGTAGAAACTAGCAGCATTGCTTACGGCAGTAAAGCACAATGCTCACTGATGTATATCTGTGAGTTTTGGGGGAAATTCACGTGTCTGAATTGACTGTTTGAATGTGGTGTCTGAATTGATGCCATATTCCCCAAGCAAACATTATGCATTTCAGTATATGGGAGATGAGGTGTCATTTGATGTTTCCCTTCTCACACTAAGAAAAAGAGACATCAGTGATTGCTGGCAAACCCGAGCACTCTCAACAAACACACAGAGACAAGTTAAAACCACTAGAGACTTTATCTGATGAAATCAGTGTTTTTTTATGCTGACTAACTGTCAATCTGTAGCTGACAGATACTATCTGACAGTTAATATCACTGATGTTTTTAAACAGATATGTTTGAGACTGCCATTTACTAGGGCAGCTACTGTTGTTCAGAGTTCCACAGAGAGCCATCACTGAAGAGAGATGTCCAAACGCTCAAGAATTGTAGACTGTGTTCACTGTGATCAAGATTCAGCACCTCCATTCAGTACTGTCTGTATGAGAGTGTCTTGAGCATGTTTTCGCTATTCCACGTACCTGTTTCCCGGGAGATCTGCACGAAGGCCTCGACACCGCTCTCGCCGTAGTTCCCCTCGGAGGCGAGCGTGGACACGTAGTTCCATCCCATCGCCGTGACGATGTCCATCATTGCCTGGGCCTGGTAGGAGTCCGGAGGAACGACGCGGGAGAAGAAGTCATACCTCGTGTTGTCACTGAGCTCCGGGGCCGTGGACGCATAGCTGATCTGAGGGATCTGAGGAGAGAGAAAAGAGGAACGGGGTGAGTTAGGACGGAGAAGGAGAGGAGAAGGTGTTTAACATGTTATAACTTAGATTGGAAGCCAAGGACACGCATAAATGATCTGAGGGGATTCTGAGGAAAGACAGAGTAAGCCGAGAGATGAAGGGATGCGTTGAGATAGATGAGAGTAGAAATTGCGTCACTCTTCAGAGGATAGGGGGACAGAATGAGAGGGTAATTACTGATAGCGTGGCACTGAAGAAATGGAGATAGATTACACTAGCCAGAGGTCATATTCCATCCAAGTGGTTTGTCAGAGACCAGACAGCCCAGCTGAAAGAGCCCCAGAACAGCACAGACCCCAGCCAATGTGCCTGAGAGAGAGAGGCAGAGAAGCTAGGCAGGAGAGCCCCAGACAGGAGAAAGGCTGGGGTATGAAGGTAGGCAGGGAGGCTGACAGAGGCTTGGATAGAGCGGTAGAGAAAGGATTGGATTTGGAGGTATAAAGAGAAGAGAGAGGCTTGGATAGGGAGGTAGAAATAGAGAGGCTTGGATAGGGACGTAGAAATAGAGAGGCTTGGATAGGGACGTAGAAATAGAGAGGCTTGGATAGGGAGGTAGAAAGAGAGGCTAGGATAGGGAGGTAGAAAGAGAGGCTTGGATAGGGAGGTAGAAAGAGAGGCTTGGATAGGGAGGTAGAAAGAGACAGGCTTGGATAGGGAGGTAGAAAGAGAGGCTTGGATAGGGAGGTAGAAAGAGAGGCTTGGATAGGGAGGTAGAGAGAGAGGCTTGGATAGGGAGGTAGAGAGAGAGGCTTGGATAGTGAGGTAGAAAGAGAGAGGCTTGGATAGGGAGGTAGAAAGAGAGAGGCTTGGATAGGGAGGTAGAAATAGAGAGGCTTGGATAGGGAGGTAGAAAGAGAGGCTTGGATAGGGAGGTAGAAATAGAGAGGCTTGGATAGGGAGGTAGAAAGAGAGAGGCTTGGATAGGGAGGTAGAAAGAGAGAGGCTTGGATAGGGAGGTAGGAAGAGAGAGGCTTGGATAGGGAGGTAGAAATAGAGAGGCTTGGATAGGGAGGTAGAAATAGAGAGGCTTGGATAGGGAGGTAGAGAGAGAGAGGCTTGGATAGGGAGGTAGAAATAGAGAGGCTTGGATAGGGAGGTAGAAAGAGAGGCTTGGATAGGGAGGTAGAAAGAGAGGCTTGGATAGGGAGGTAGAAAGAGAGGCTAGGATAGGGAGGTAGAAAGAGAGGCTTGGATAGGGAGGTAGAAAGAGAGGCTTTGATAGGGAGGTAGAAAGAAAAAGGCTTGGATAGGGAAGTAGAAAGAGAGAGGCTTGGATAGGGAGGTAGAAAGAGAGGCTTGGATAGGGAGGTAGAAATAGAGAGGCTTGGATAGGGAGGTAGAAAGAGAGAGGCTTGGATAGGGAGGTAGAAATAGAGAGGCTTGGATAGGGAGGTAGAAAGAGAGGCTTGGATAGGGAGGTAGAAAGAGAGAGGCTTGGATAGGGAGGTAGAAAGAGAGGCTTGGATTGGGAGGTAGAAAGAGAGGCTTGGATAGGGAGGTAGAAAGAGAGAGGACTGGGTAGGGAGGTAGAAAGAGAGAGGCTTGGATAGGGAGGTAGAAATAGAGAGGCTTGGATAGGGAGGTAGAAAGAGAGGCTTGGATAGGGAGGTAGAAAGAGAGAGGCTTGGATAAGGAGGTAGAAAGAGAGGCTTGGATAGGGAGGTAGAAATAGAGAGGCTTGGATAGGGAGGTAGAAAGAGAGGCTTGGATAGGGAGGTAGAAAGAGAGGCTTGGATAGGGAGGTAAAAAAGAGAGGCTTGGATAGGGAGGTAGAAAGAGAGGCTTGGATAGGGAGGTAGAGAGAGAGGCTTGGATAGGGTGGTAGAAAGAGAGAGGCTTGGATAGTGAGGTAGAAAGAGAGAGGCTTGGATAGGGAGGTAGAAAGAGAGAGGCTTGGATAGGGAGATAGAAAGAGAGGCTTGGATAGGGGGTAGAAATAGAGAGGCTTGGATAGGGGGTAGACAGAGAGGCTTGGATAGGGAGGTAGAAAGAGAGAGGCTTGGATAGGGAGGTAGAAAGAGAGAGGCTTGGATAGGGAGGTAGAAAGAGAGGCTTGGATAGGGAGGTAGAAAGAGAGAGGACTGGGTAGGGAGGTAGAAAGAGAGAGGCTTGGATAGGGAGGTAGAAATAGAGAGGCTTGGATAGGGAGGTAGAAAGAGAGGCTTGGATAGGGAGGTAGAAAGAGAGAGGCTTGGATAAGGAGGTAGAAAGAGAGGCTTGGATAGGGAGGTAGAAATAGAGAGGCTTGGATAGGGAGGTAGAGAGAGAGAGGCTTGGATAGGGAGGTAGAAATAGAGAGGCTTGGATAGGGAGGTAGAAAGAGAGGCTTGGATAGGGAGGTAGAAAGAGAGGCTTGGATAGGGAGGTAGAAAGAGAGGCTTGGATAGGGGGTAGACAGAGAGGCTTGGATAGGGGGTAGACAGAGAGGCTTGGATAGGGAGGTAGAAAGAGAGGCTTGGATAGGGAGGTAGAAAGAGAGATGCTTGGATAGGAGAGGTAGAAAGAGAGAGAGGCTTGGATAGGAGAAAGAGAGGCTAGGAGGTAGAAGGAAAGAGGCTTGGATAGGGAAGTAGAAAGAGAGAGGCTTGGATAGGGAGGTAGAAAGAGAGGCTTGGATAGGGAGGTAGAAAGAGAGGCTTGGATAGGGAGGTAGAAAGAGAGAGGCTTGGATAGGGAGGTAGAAAGAGAGAGGCTTGGATAGGGAGGTAGAAAGAGAGAGGCTTGGATAGGGAGGTAGAAATAGAGAGGCTTGGATAGGGAGGTAGAAAGAGAGAGGCTTGGATAGGGAGGTAGAAAGAGAGGCTTGGATAGGGAGGTAGAAAGAGAGAGGCTTGGATAGGGAGGTAGAAAGAGAGGCTTGGATAGGGAGGTAGAGAGAGAGGCTTGGATAGGGAGGTAGAGAGAGAGGCCTGGATAGGGAGGTAGAAAGAGAGAGGCTTGGATAGGGAGGTAGAAAGAGAGAGGCTTGGATATGGAGGTAGAAAGAGAGGCTTGGATAGGGAGGTAGAAAGAGAGGCTTGGATAGGGAGGTAGAAAGAGAGAGGCTTGGATAGGGAGAAAGAAAGAGAGGCTTGGATAGGGAGGTAGAAATAGAGAGGCTTGGATAGGGAGGTAGAAAGAGAGGCTTGGATAGGGAGGTAGAAAGAGAGAGGCTTGGATAGGGAGGTAGAAAGAGAGAGGCTTGGATAGGGAGGTAGAAAGAGAGGCTTGGATATGGAGGTAGAAAGAGAGGCTTGGATAGGGAGGTAGAAAGAGAGGCTTGGATAGGGAGGTAGAAAGAGAGAGGCTTGGATAGGGAGGTAGAAAGAGAGAGGCTTGGATAGGGAGGTAGAAAGAGAGGCTTGGATAGGGAGGTAGAAAGAGAGGCTTGGATAGGGAGGTAGAAAGAGAGGCTTGGATAGGGAGGTTGGAGAAAGAAAGAGGCTTGGATAGGGAGGTAGAAAGAGAGGCTTGGATAGGGAGGTAGAAAGAGAGAGGCTTGGATAGGGAGGTAGAAAGAGAGAGCTTGGATAGGGAGGTAGAAAGAGAGAGGCTTGGATAGGGAGGTAGAAAGAGAGGCTTGGATAGGGAGGTAGAAAGAGAGGCTTGGATAGGGAGGTAGAAAGAGAGGCTTGGATAGGGAGGTAGAAAGAGAGAGCTTGGATAGGGAGGTAGAAAGAGAGAGGCTTGGATAGGGAGGTAGAAAGAGAGAGGCTTGGATAGGGAGGTAGAAAGAGAGAGGCTTGGATAGGGAGGTAGAAAGAGAGGCTTGGATAGGGGGTAGAAATAGAGAGGAGGGATAGGGAGGTAGAAAGAGAGAGCTTGGATAGGGAGGTAGAAAGAGAGAGGCTTGGATAGGGAGGTAGAAAGAGAGGCTTGGATAGGGAGGTAGAAAGAGAGAGGCTTGGATAGGGAGGTAGAAAGAGAGGCTTGGATAGGGAGGTAGAAAGAGAGGCTTGGATAGGGAGGTAGAAATAGAGAGGCTTGGATAGGGAGGTAGAAAGAGAGGCTTGGATAGGGAGGTAGAAAGAGAGGCTTGGATAGGGAGGTAGAAAGAGAGGCTTGGATAGGGAGGTAGAAAGAGAGGCTTGGATAGGGAGGTAGAAAGAGAGGCTTGGATAGGGAGGTAGAAAGAGAGGCTTGGATAGGGAGGTAGAAAGAAGAGGCTTGGATAGGGAGGTAGAAAGAGAGAGGCTTGGATAGGGAGGTAGAAAGAGAGAGGCTTGGATAGGGAGGTAGAAAGAGAGAGGCTTGGATAGGGAGGTAGAAAGAGAGAGGCTTGGATAGGGAGGTAGAAAGAGAGGGCTTGGATAGGGAGGTAGAAAGAGAGGCTTGGATAGGGAGGTAGAAAGAGAGAGCTTGGATAGGGAGGTAGAAAGAGAGAGCTTGGATAGGGAGGTAGAAAGAGAGGCTTGGATAGGGAGGTAGAAGAAAGAGAGGCTTGGATAGGGAGGTAGAAAGAGAGGCTTGGATATGGAGGTAGAAAGAGAGGCTTGGATAGGGAGGTAGAAAGAGAGGCTTGGATAGGGAGGTAGAAAGAGAGGCTTGGATAGGGAGGTAGAAAGAGAGGCTTGGATAGGGAGGTAGAAAGAGAGGCTTGGATAGGGAGGTAGAAAGAGAGAGGCTTGGATAGGGAGGTAGAAAGAGAGAGGCTTGGATAGGGAGGTAGAAAGAGAGGCTTGGATAGGGAGGTAGAAAGAGAGGCTTGGATAGGGAGGTAGAAAGAGAGGCTTGGATAGGGAGGTAGAAAGAGAGAGGCTTGGATAGGAGGTAGAAAGAGAGGCTTGGATAGGGAGGTAGAAAGAGAGGCTTGGATAGGGAGGTAGAAAGAGAGAGGCTTGGATAGGGAGGTAGAAAGAGAGGGCTTGGATAGGGAGGTAGAAAGAGAGAGGCTTGGATAGGGAGGCTTGGATAGGAGGCTTGGTAGAAAGAGAGGCTTGGATAGGGAGGTAGAAAGAGAGGCTTGGATAGGGAGGTAGAAAGAGAGAGGCTTGGATAGGGAGGTAGAAAGAGAGGCTTGGATAGGAGGTAGAAAGAGAGGCTTGGATAGGGAGGTAGAAAGAGAGGCTTGGATAGGGAGGTAGAAAGAGAGGCTTGGATAGGGAGGTAGAAAGAGAGGCTTGGATAGGGAGGTAGAGGCTTGGATAGGGAGGTAGAAAAAGAGAGGCTTGGATAGGAGGTAGAAAGAGAGAGGCTTGGATAGGGAGGTAGAAAGAGAGAGGCTTGGATAGGGAGGTAGAAAGAGAGGCTTGGATAGGGAGGTAGAAATAGAGAGGCTTGGATAGGGAGGTAGAAAGAGAGGCTTGGATAGGGAGGTAGAAAGAGAGAGGCTTGGATAGGGAGGTAGAAAGAGAGAGGCTTGGATAGGGAGGTAGAAATAGAGAGGCTTGGATAGGGAGGTAGAAAGAGAGAGGCTTGGATAGGGAGGTAGAAAGAGAGAGGCTTGGATAGGGAGGTAGAAAGAGAGAGGCTTGGATAGGGAGGTAGAAAGAGAGGCTTGGATAGGGAGGTAGAAAGAGAGGCTTGGATAGGGAGGTAGAAAGAGAGGCTTGGATAGGGAGGTAGAAAGAGAGGCTTGGATAGGGAGGTAGAAAGAGAGAGGGAGGTAGAAAGAGAGGCTTGGATAGGGAGGTAGAAAGAGAGGCTTGGATAGGGAGGTAGAAAGAGAGGCTTGGATAGGGAGGTAGAAAGAGAGAGGCTTGGATAGGGAGGTAGAAATAGAGAGGCTTGGATAGGGAGGTAGAAAGAGAGAGGCTTGGATAGGGAGGTAGAAAGAGAGGCTTGGATAGGGAGGTAGAAAAAGAGGCTTGGATAGGGAGGTAGAAAGAGAGGCTAGGATAGGGAGGTAGAAAGAGAGGCTTGGATAGGGAGGTAGAAAGAGAGGCTTTGATATGGAGGTAGAAAGAAAAAGGCTTGGATAGGGAAGTAGAAAGAGAGAGGCTTGGATAGGGAGGTAGAAATAGAGAGACTTGGATAGGGAGGTAGAAAGAGAGAGGCTTGGATAGGGAGGTAGAAAGAGAGAGGCTTGGATAGGGAGGTAGAAAGAGAGAGGCTTGGATAGGGAGGTAGAAAGAGAGGCTTGGATAGGGAGGTAGAAAGAGAGGCTTGGATAGGGAGGTAGAAAGAGAGAGGCTTGGATAGGGAGGTAGAAAGAGAGAGGCTTGGATAGGGAGGTAGAAAGAGAGAGGCTTGGATAGGGAGGTAGAAATAGAGAGGCTTGGATAGGGAGGTAGAAAGAGAGGCTTGGATAGGGAGGTAGAAAGAGAGGCTTGGATAGGGAGGTAGAAAGAGGCTTGGATAGGGAGGTAGAAAAAGAGGCTTGGATAGGGAGGTAGGGAGGTTGGATAGAAAGAGAGAGGCCTGGATAGGGAGGTAGAAGAGAGGCTTGGATAGGGAGGTAGAAATAGAGAGGCTTGGATATGGAGGTAGGTTGGATAGAAAGAGAGGCTTGGATAGGGAGGTAGAAAGAGAGAGGCTTGGATAGGGAGAGAGGCTTGGATAGGGAGGTAGAAAGAGAGTCTTGGATAGGGAGGTAGAAAGGTAGAAAGAGAGGCTTGGATAGGGAGGTAGAAAGAGAGAGGCTTGGATAGGGAGGTAGAAAGAGAGGCTTGGATAGGGAGGTAGAAAGAGAGGCTTGGATAGGGAGGTAGAAATAGAGAGGCTTGGATAGGGAGGTAGAGAGAGAGGCTTGGATAGGGAGGTAGAAATAGAGAGGCTTGGATAGGGAGGTAGAAAGAGGCTTGGATAGGGGAGTTAGAAAGAGAGAGGCTTGGATAGGGAGGTAGAAAGAGAGATAGGGAGGTAGAAAGAGAGGCTTGGATAGGGAGGTAGAAAGAGAGGCTTGGATAGGGAGGTAGAAAGAGAGGCTTGGATAGGGAGGTAGAAAGAGAGAGGCTTGGATAGGGAGGTAGAAAGAGAGGCTTGGATAGGGAGGTAGAAAGAGAGGCTTGGATAGGGAGGTAGAAATAGAGAGGCTTGGATAGGGAGGTAGAAAGAGAGGCTTGGATAGGGAGGTAGAAAGAGAGATAGGAAGGTTGGATAGGGAGGTAGAAATAGAGAGGCTTGGATAGGAGGTAGAAAGAGAGGCTTGGATAGGGAGGTAGAAAGAGAGGCTTGGATAGGGAGGTAGAAAGAGAGGCTTGGATATGGAGGTAGAAAGAGAGGCTTGGATAGGGAGGTAGAAAGAGAGGCTTGGATAGGGAGGTAGAAAGAGAGAGGCTTGGATAGGGAGGTAGAAAGAGAGAGGCTTGGATAGGGAGGTAGAAAGAGAGGCTTGGATAGGGAGGTAGAAATAGAGAGGCTTGGATAGGGAGGTAGAAAGAGAGGCTTGGATAGGGAGGTAGAAAGAGAGAGGCTTGGATAGGGAGGTAGAAAGAAAAAGGCTTGGATAGGGAAGTAGAAAGAGAGGCTTGGATAGGGAGGTAGAAAGAGAGAGGCTTGGATAGGGAGGTAGAAAGAGAGAGGCTTGGATAGGGAGGTAGAAATAGAGAGGCTTGGATAGGGAGGTAGAAAGAGAGGCTTGGATAGGGAGGTAGAAAGAGAGGGCTTGGATAGGAGGTAGAAAGAGAGGCTTGGATAGGGAGGTAGAAAGAGAGGCTTGGATAGGAGGTAGAGAGAGGCTTGGATAGGGTGGTAGAAAGAGAGGCTTGGATAGTGAGGTAGAAAGAGAGAGGCTTGGATAGGGAGGTAGAAAGAGAGGCTTGGATAGGGAGATAGAAAGAGAGGCTTGGATAGGGAGGTAGAAATAGAGAGGCTTGGATAGGGGGTAGACAGAGAGGCTTGGATAGGAGGTAGAAAGAGAGAGGCTTGGATAGGGAGGTAGAAAGAGAGAGCTTGGATAGGGAGGTAGAAAGAGAGAGGCTTGGATAGGGAGGTAGAGAGAGAGAGGCTTGGATAGGGAGGTAGAAAGAGAGGCTTGGATAGGAGGTTGAAAGAGAGGCTTGGATAGGGAGGTAGAAAGAGAGGCTTGGATAGGGAGGTAGAAAGAGAGGCTTGGATAGGGAGGTAGAAAGAGAGGCTTGGATAGGGAGGTAGAAAGAGGCTAGAAAGAGAGGCTTGGATAGGGAGAAAGAGAGGCTTGGATAGGGAGGTAGAAAGAGAGCTTGGATAGGGAGGTAGAAAGAGAGAGGCTTGGATAGGGAGGTTGAAAGAGAGGCTTGGATAGGGAGGTAGAAAGAGAGAGGCTTGGATAGGGAGGTAGAAGAGAGGGCTTGGATAGGGAGGTAGAAAGAGAGGCTTGGATAGGGAGGTAGAAGAGAGAGCTTGGATAGGGAGGTAGAAATAGAGAGGCTTGGATAGGGAGGTAGAGAGAGAGAGGCTTGGATAGGGAGGTAGAAAGAGAGAGGCTTGGATAGGGAGGTAGAAAGAGAGAGGCTTGGATAGGGAGGTAGAAAGAGAGGCTTGGATATGGAGGTAGAAAGAGAGGCTTGGAAGGGAGGTAGAAAGAGAGGCTTGATAGGGAGGTAGAAAGAGAGAGGCTTGGATAGGGAGGTAGAAAGAGAGAGGCTTGGATAGGGAGGTAGAAAGAGAGGCTTGGATAGGGAGGTAGAAATAGAGAGGCTTGGATAGGGAGGTAGAAAGAGAGGCTTGGATAGGGAGGTAGAAAGAGAGAGGCTTTGATAGGAAGGTAGAAAGAAAAGGCTTGGATAGGGAGGTAGAAAGAGAGGCTTGGATAGGAGGTAGAAAGAGAGGCTTGGATAGGGAGGTAAAGAATAGGGAGGTAGAAAGAGGCTTGGATATGGAGGTAGAAAGAGAGGCTTGGATAGGGAGGTAGAAAGAGAGGCTTGGATAGGGAGGTAGAAAGAGAGAGGCTTGGATAGGGAGGTAGAAAGAGAGAGGCTTGGATAGGGAGGTAGAAAGAGAGGCTTGGATAGGGAGGTAGAAATAGAGAGGCTTGGATAGGGAGGTAGAAAGAGAGGCTTGGATAGGGAGGTAGAAAGAGAGAGGCTTGGATAGGGAGGTAGAAAGAAAAAGGCTTGGATAGGGAAGTAGAAAGAGAGGCTTGGATAGGGAGGTAGAAAGAGAGAGGCTTGGATAGGGAGGTAGAAAGAGAGAGGCTTGGATAGGGAGGTAGAAAGAGAGGCTTGGATAGGGAGGTAGAAATAGAGAGGCTTGGATAGGGAGGTAGAAAGAGAGGCTTGGATAGGGAGGTAGAAAGAGAGGCTTGGATAGGGAGGTAGAAAGAGAGGCTTGGATAGGGAGGTAGAAAGAGAGGCTTGGATAGGGAGGTAGAGAGAGGCTTGGATAGGGTGGTAGAAAGAGAGAGGCTTGGATAGTGAGGTAGAAAGAGAGAGGCTTGGATAGGGAGGTAGAAAGAGAGAGGCTTGGATAGGGAGATAGAAAGAGAGGCTTGGATAGGGATAGGGGAGGCTTGGAAAGGGGTAGAGAGGGCTTGGATAGGGAGGTAGAAAGAGAGAGCTTGGATAGGGAGGTAGAAAGAGAGAGACTTGGATAGGGAGGTAGAAAGAGAGGCTTGGATAGGGAGGTAGAAATAGAGAGGCTTGGATAGGGAGGTAGAGAGAGAGAGGCTTGGATAGGGAGGTAGAAAGAGAGAGGCTTGGATAGGAGGTAGAAATAGGGAGGTAGAAAGAGAGGCTTGGATAGGGAGGTAGAAAGAGAGGCTTGGATAGGGAGGTAGAAAGAGAGGCTTGGATAGGGAGGTAGAAGAGAGGCTTGGAGAGGAGAGGCTTGGATAGGGAGGTAGAAAAAGAGAGATGCTTGGATAGGGAGGTAGAAAGAGAGAGGCTTGGATAGGAGGTAAGAAAGAGGAGGCTTGGATAGGGAGGTAGAAATAGAGAGGCTTGGATAGGGAGGTAGAAATAGAGAGGCTTGGATAGGGAGGTAGAGAGAGAGAGGCTTGGATAGGGAGGTAGAAATAGAGAGGCTTGGATAGGGAGGTAGAAAGAGAGGCTTGGATAGGGAGGTAGAAAGAGAGGCTTGATAAGAAAGAGGGCTTGGATAGGGAGGTAGAAAGAGAGGCTTGGATAGGGAGGTAGAAAGAGAGGCTTGGATAGGGAGGTAGAAAGAGAGGCTTTGGATAGGAGGTAGAAAGGAGAGGCTTGGATAGGGAAAGAGAGAGGCTTGGATAGGGAGGTAGAAAGAGAGAGGCTTGGATAGGGAGGTAGAAAGAGAGGCTTGGATAGGGAGGTAGAAAGAGAGAGGCTTTGATAGGGAGGTAGAAAGAGGGCTTGGATAGGGAAGTAGAAAGAGAGGCTTGGATAGGGAGGTAGAAAGAGAGAGGCTTGGATAGGGAGGTAGAAAGAGAGAGCTTGGATAGGGAGGTAGGTTGGAGAAAAATAGAGAGGCTTGGATAGGGAGGTAGAAAGAGAGGCTTGGATAGGGAGGTAGAAAGAGAGGCTTGGATAGGGAGGTAGAAAGAGAGGCTTGGATAGGGAGGTAGAAAGAGGCTTGGATAGGGAGGTAGAGAGAGGGCTTGGATAGGGTGGTAGAAAGAGAGAGGCTTGGATAGTGAGGTAGAAAGAGAGAGGCTTGGATAGGGAGGTAGAAAGAGAGAGGCTTGGATAGGGAGATAGAAAGAGAGGCTTGGATAGGGGGTAGAAATAGAGAGGCTTGGATAGGGGGTAGACAGAGAGGCTTGGATAGGGAGGTAGAAAGAGAGATAGGGAGGTAGAAAGAGAGAGACTTGGATAGGGAGGTAGAAATAGAGAGGCTTGGATAGGGAGGTAGAAAGAGAGAGGCTTGGATAGGGAGGTAGAAATAGGGAGAGAAATAGAGAGGCTTGGATAGGGAGGTTGAAAGAGAGGCTTGGATAGGGAGGTTGAAAGAGAGGCTTGGATAGGGAGGTAGAAAGAGAGGCTTGGATAGGGAGGTAGAAAGAGAGGCTTGGATAGGGAGGTAGAAAGAGAGGCTTGGATAGGGGGTAGACAGAGAGGCTTGGATAGGGGGTAGACAGAGAGGCTTGGATAGGGAGGTAGAAAGAGAGATGCTTGGATAGGGAGGTAGAAAGAGAGAGGCTTGGATAGGGAGGTAGAAAGAGAGAGGCTTGGATAGGGAGGTAGAAATAGAGAGGCTTGGATAGGGAGGTAGAAATAGAGAGGCTTGGATAGGGAGGTAGAGAGAGAGAGGCTTGGATAGGGAGGTAGAAATAGAGAGGCTTGGATAGGGAGGTAGAAAGAGAGGCTTGGATAGGGAGGTAGAAAGAGAGGCTTGGATAGGGAGGTAGAAAGAGAGGCTAGGATAGGGAGGTAGAAAGAGAGGCTTTGATATGGAGGTAGAAAGAAAAAGGCTTGGATAGGGAAGTAGAAAGAGAGAGGCTTGGATAGGGAGGTAGAAATAGAGAGACTTGGATAGGGAGGTAGAAAGAGAGAGGCTTGGATAGGGAGGTAGAAAGAGAGAGGCTTGGATAGGGAGGTAGAAAGAGAGGCTTGGATTGGGAGGTAGAGAGAGAGGCTTGGATAGGGAGGTAGAGAGAGAGGCCTGGATAGGGAGGTAGAAAGAGAGAGGCTTGGATAGGGAGGTAGAGAGAGAGGCTTGGATAGGGAGGTAGAGAGAGAGGCTTGGATAGGGAGGTAGAAAGAGAGAGGCTTGGATAGGGAGGTAGAGAGAGAGGCTTGGATAGGGAGGTAGAGAGAGAGGCCTGGATAGGGAGGTAGAGAGAGAGGCCTGGATAGGGAGGTATTTGTATCCGTATTTATTATGGATCCCCATTAGCCTCGGCAGCAGCTACTCTTCCTGGGGTCCAGCAAAATGAAGCCAGTTAATACAACTTTAAAAACATTACAATACTTTCAGACTGTGTGCCCTCAGGCCCCTACTCCACCACTACCACAGATTTATAGTACAAAATCCATGTGTACGTGTGTGTATAGTGCGTATGCTATCGTGTGTGTGTGTGTGTGTGTGTGTGTGTGTGTGTGTGTGTGTGTGTGTGTGTGTGTGTGTGTGTGTGTGTGTGTGTGTGTGTGTGTGTGTGTGTGTGTGTGTGTGCATGTGCCTATGTTTATGCTGCTTCACAGTCCCCGCTGTTCCACAAGGTGTTTTTCTATCTGTTTTTTTTATTTTACTGCTTGCATGAGTTACTTGATGTGGAATAGAGTTCCATGTAGTCACGGCTCTATTTAGTACCCTGCGCCTTCCCTAGTCTGTTCTGTACTTGGGGACTGTGAAGAGACCTGTTGTGGCATGTTTTGTGGGGTATGCATGAGTGTCCGATCTGTGCGCCAGTAGTTCAAACAGACAGCTCGGTGCATTCAACATGTCAATACCTTTCATAAAGACGAGCAGAGAAGAAGTCAATCTCTCCTCCACTTTGAGCCAGGAGAGATTGACATGCATATTATTAATATTAGCTCTCGGTGTACATCCAAGGGCCAAGTAATGGACTCTGGGTGAGAGATGGCCGACTGACAGGTTGATTTCTCCGGAGGGAGATACTTCCCTAGTGCTGAATTATACACACACTCTCTCTCTCACACATTGACACACACAGACATGTACACACACTCACACTTGTATGTTCGCGCTCCCATACACACTCATACGGTGCATTCAGAAAGTATTCAGACCCCTTGACTTTTTCCACATTTTGTTACGCTACAGCCTATCCTCATTCATCTACACACAATAACCCATACTGGCAAAGCAAAAACAGGTTTTTAGAAATGTTTGCAAATGTATAAAAAATAAAAAATTGAAATACCTTATTTATGTAAGAATTCACATGCATCCTGTTTCCATTGATTATCCCTGAGATGTTTCTACAACGTGATTTGAATCCACCTGTGGTATATTAAATCGATTGGATATGATTTGGAAAGGCACACAACTGTCTCTATAAGGTCCCACAGTTGACAGTGCATGTCAGAGCAAAACCCAAGCCACGAAGTCAAAGGAATTGTCTGAAGAGCTCCAAGACAGGATTGTGTCAAGGCACAGATCTGGGGAGGGGTACCAAAACATTTCTGCAGCATTGACGGGGGGAACACAGTGGACTCCATCATTCTTAAATGGAAGAAGTTTGGAACCACCAAGACTCTTCCTAGAGCTGGTCAGGGAGGTGATCAAGAACCTTATGGTCACTCTGACAGAGCTCCAGAGTTCCTCTGTGGAGATGGGAGAACTTTCCAGAAGGACAACCATCTCTGCAGAACTCCACCAACCCAGCTTTTATGGTAGAGTGGCCAGAGGGAAGCCACTCCTCAGTAAAAGGCACATGACAGCTCGCATGGAGTTTGCCCAAAAGGCACATAAACGACTCTCAGACCATGAGAATCAAGATTCTCTGGTTTGATGAAACCAACATTGAACTCTTTGGCCTGAATGCCAAGCGTCACGTCTAGAGGAAACCTGGCACCATCCCTACGGTGAAGTATGGTGGTGGCTGTGTCATGCTGTAGGGATCTTCTTCAGCGGCAGGAACTGCGAGACAATTCAGGATTGAGGGAAAGAGGAATAGAGCAAAGTACAGACAGATCCTTGGTGAAAACCTGCTCCAAAGCACTCAGGACCTCAGACTGTTCACCTTCCAACAGGACAACGACCCTAAGCACACAACCAAGACAATGCAGGAGTGGCTTCGGGGGAAGTCTCTGAATGTCCTTGAGTGGCCCAGCCAGAGCCCAGACTTGAACCCAATCAAACATCTCTGAAGAGACCTGAAAATAGCTGTGCAGCAACACTCCCCATCCAACCTGACAGACCCAAAATACAGTTGTGCCAAGATTGTAGTCATACCCAAAAAGACTGTAATCGCTGCCAAAGGTGCTTCAACAAAGTATTGAGTAAAGGTTCTGAGTACTTATGTAAATTAATAATTCAGTTTTTCTTTTTTCTTTTATAAATTGCAAAAATGTCAAAAAACCTGTTGACCTGTTGTCATTACTGCTGTTGTGTGTAGTTTGATGAGGGGTAAAAACAATTGAATCCATCTTAGAATAAGGCTTTAACGTAAGAAAATGTGGATAAAGTCAACGGGTCTGAATACTTTCTGAATGCACTGTATACACACACATACGGACGTGTGCACACACACAAAGTCTAAGGCTGCTTCAATGGCATTCTCAGAGAGAGGGAAGAGCTGCCAATCATAATCAAGACCCAGAGGTAGGTCACATTCTCTCTCTCTGTACACACACACACACACACACACACACACACACACACACACACACACACACACACACACACACACACACACACACAGTCCTGATAGCTGAACACAGCTGAATCAGTAGATGGGGAATGGAAGGTGTGGAGGGATGCCAGCTCCTTGTAGTGAATACTGATGGAACCCACTGCTCAGTGTCTCTGAGTCTCAGTGCTATCAACGCTTGTCAGCTCAAAAACAGCACATCTAACAACCAACAAGTAATTGGAGACTTCTTTGATTCCCAGGCGAGGAGGCTCTCACTTTCACTCACTTTCACCAATCTTCCAGCCATGAAAGACGATTACACTAGCTACATTTTCAATGTTGTCAGCGCTCTTGGAAGATATATTTGTTTTGACGAATGGTAAGTGAACTTTTGAAGAGTTTATAGTTTCCAAAACAAAGGACTATTACAAACACAAGGCAATACAGACGTTCGTAAAGTTTAGCCAAGTAGATATTAAATATGTATGTTGGATGAAGGTAAACAAATGAAGGATAAAACAGTGGATCTTATTTTCCCACATCAAAGGAAGAAAGATGTGAGCTCATGAATATGAAATCACGTTGGTCTGTATCGGCATGGCGATGAGAAAGTGACCTAATGACCTCGGAAAGCATGCCTCTTTTGATCTCTGTTAAAGAAAAAGAAGGAGAGAATGAGGAAATGAAAGACTGAGTGGGATGAGTAACATAGAGAATAATGAGTTGATAAATAAACAGTATACCACACACATTAAATAAATACTATACAGTATACTGTGCGGTATACCGTACTGTATACTGTACTGTATACTGTGCTGTCTATTGTGCTGTATACTGATGTATACTATACCATCTACTGTACTGTCTACTGTTAAAATAAGTGTTCATTCAGTATTGTTGTAATTGTCATTATTAAAAATACATTTTTTTAAATCGTCCGCTTGATCGGTATCGGCTTTTTTGGTCCTCCAATAATCGGTATCGGCTTTGAAAAATCATACTGTCTACCTCTACTGTCTACTGTGCTGTATACTTGGTTTTACACTGTACTGTATACTGTGCTGTATACTGTACTGTCTACGGTGATGTATACTATACTGTCTACTGTACTGTCTACGGTGATGTATACTGTGATGTATACTATACTGTCTACTGTGCTGTATACTTGGTTGTATACTGTACTGTATACTGTGCTGTATACTGTGCTGTATACTGTGTTGTATACTGTGCTGTACACTGTGCTGTATACTGTGTCGTATACTGTGCTGTCTACTGTGCTGTATACTGTGCTGTCTACTGTGCTGTATACTGTGCTGTATACTGTGTTGTATACTGTGCTGTATACTGTTGTGACGACCCTCCCACTCTTGTCTGCCGTATTCTGTCTTTGTTCTTGTTTCTTTATTAGGATGCCGGTGGGCGGAGTTGGGAGGGTCGTCAGCTACATGGGAAACACCTGGGCCAGGTGTCTCCCAGGATAAATAGACCTCTTCCACATTCATGGAGGAGACTCTCTCCATGCAGACACCTTTATAGATGTGGTTGTTTTTCTTGGTGTTTTTTTTGGTTGTTTGCTTTGGAACCTTTCAACACCCTGCATTATCACATTCATGCAAAACACTCACTTACACTACTGACTACTGATTACAGACACCATTGTAATTTATACTTAGTTACTTATTTAATAAATATATATTTTATTACTCCTTATCTCCACGTTGTCTCCCTTTTGTTACGGGCTTTGAGCCGGTTCGTGACACTGTGTTGTTTACTGTGCTGTATACTGTACTGTCGACTGTGTTGTATACTGTGCTGTCTACTGTACTCTATACTGTGCTGTCTACTGTGCTGTATACTGTGCTGTATACTGTGTTGTATACTGTGCTGTATACTGTGTTGTTTACTGTGCTGTATACTGTACTGTCGACTGTGTTGTCTACTGTGTTGTATACTGTGCTGTCTACTGTACTCTATACTGTGCTGTATACTGTACTGTACACTGTACTGTCTACTGTGATGTCTACTGTACTGTATACTGTACTGTCTACTGTGCTGTCTACTGTAAACTGTACTGTACTGTATACTGTACTGTCTACTGTGCTGTCTACTGTAAACTATACTGTGCTGTATACTGTACTGTACACTGTAATCTATACAGTGTTGTACACTGTACTCTATACTGTACTCTATACTGTGCTCTCTACTGTGCTCTCTACTGTGCTATATACTGTGCTGTATACTGTGTTGTATAATGTGCTGTATACTGTGTTGTATACTGTGCTGTATACTGTACTTTCTACTGTGCTGTATACTGTACTTTCTACTGTGCTGTCTACTGTACTGTACACTGTGCTGTCTACTGTACTGTCTAATGTACTGTAAACTGATGTATACAGTGATGTATACTATACCGTCTAATGTACTGTCTACTGTACTGTCTACTGTACTGTCTACTGTGTTGTATAATGTGCTGTATACTGTGTTGTATACTGTGCTGTCTACTGTACTGTAAACTGTGTTGTATACTGTGCTATCTACAGTGATGTCTACTGTGCTGTACACTGTGCTGTATACTGTACTCTATACTGTGCTGTATACTGTACTGTCTACTATACTGTCTACTATACTCTATACTGTACTGTATACTGTGCTGTCTACTATACTCTATACTGTACTGTCTACTGTACTGTCTACTATACTCTATACTGTACTGTCTACTGTACTGTCTACTATACTCTATACTGTACTGTATACTGTGCTGTCTACTATACTCTATACTGTACTGTCTACTATACTGTATACTGTGCTGTCTACTGTGCTGTCTACTGTGCTGTCTACTATACTGTCTACTATACTGTCTACTGTGCTGTCTACTGTATTGTCTACTGTACTGTCTACTGTACTGTATACTGTACTCTACAGTACAGTATAGAGTACAGTATAGAGTACAGTATATACTGTACTGTCTACTGTACTGTATACTGTATACTGTATACTGTACTGTCTACTGTGCTGTCTACTGTGCTGTCTACTGTACTCTACAGTACAGTATAGAGTACAGTATAGAGTACAGTATAGAGTACAGTATAGAGTACAGTATATACTGTACTGTATACTGTGCTGTCTACTGTGCTGTCTACTGTGCTGTCTACTGTGCTGTCTACTATACAATACTCTATACTGCACTGTCTACTATACTCTATACTGTACTGTCTACTGTACTGTCTACTATACTCTATACTGTACTGTATACTGTGCTGTCTACTGTGCACAGCGTGCAGTTAAAGTCAAAGCTACCTTTATGAATACAACCCATTCTTCTGACCTGAGTCATTTACATAATTATTTATATACTGTATGTGGCTCTGCTCACGAGTCACTAGTCAAACGAGTCACGACTTTTTATTAAAATATACGCGATCTGGACTAATGCAGAGAAACCAGGATAAATAACCGCTCGTCGACTCCATAATATCAGTCCTACTGTGGTGACAAGCTTGTGACTCTGTGCCGCGCGGTAGAAATCATCTATGAGCCGAGGGTTGAGAAAGCAGCCGTTTTCACAGGAGAGGGAGGGAGAGGAGGAAGGAAACGAAGGACTCGTTGCGATTTCGCTGGAGAAGTTGATTAGGCCGTGAATCCACCTCTAATTCCATTTGCTCGAATGAATATGCAGTTTCAATCAGAGCTGATCAAATAATCAGCCAGCCGGTCGGAGAGAGGAGAGGCTGAGTAGCGGGGTTCAAACCGATGCCAGGGAAAATAAAGTCACCACAATTACACACCCCACTCTCTGCTGGGAAAGCACCGATCAGCATGTTAATACTATTAAAGACAAACAGTACACACAAGTACACACATACATGTATATTGACAAACACATGAATGTAATCACACAGTCCACAGGTTAGCATTATATGTATGTCTGAAAGGCAGACTTTACACAGGTCATATCAAGGGAAGAAGAGGATATGGGGACAGAGAGTGACTTACTGTGAGGTCGATGTCACAGTGACAGATGATGTCACTTTTGGGAAATACCAGCATTGTCCATCGGGACCTGTAAGTTATACTTCAATTGATGTTGAGGGGATTCTAGTACCAGTTATCTGCTCAATCTACCAAGCTATATTATAATATCCACTGCTCTGTGTGTGTGTGTGTGTGTGTGTGTGTGTGTGTGTACAGTACTAATGGATCTGTCTTCGGCAGGGACGGAGCATTGGGCTGATAGATGGGACCGCTCTGTAGCTAATTAACCCAGACACACACACAAACACAGAAAGACCTACTGTAAAACAATCTGACAGAGAAGGGCGGACATGCGTCAGGATAAAGGGTGAGGGGAGAGACAGTTACACACACACACACACACACACACACACACACACACAGAGAGAGAGTTGATGGGCTGTATGCTGCTGCAACGACACAGTGGCTGGTCAGGGTCGATGGTGGTTATGGAAATGAAGACTCCACTCAAACAGATGACTGAAACAGAGGACATGTTTATGTGTCGCATATTTCCACCATCTTGTCACCTCCCCTTTTCGACTGTGTTACAGGTGAAGATGAGGAGCTACAGTAACAGATTGTATCCACAGAGAATGATGACATCACCAGTTGTCCTCCTGCCTGATGATAAGCACGACATGACACTCGTCAAGTTCCCATCCCAGCAGGCCAATCTGCCCCGTAGCACCCAAATCTGCCAATTAGGTTAATAAGGCCCTGTGGAGAGTGTGTGTGTGAGAGAGCGAGAGAGAGAGCGAGAGCGAGCGAGAGAGAGAGAGAGAGAGAGAGAGCGAGAGAGAGAGAGAGAGAGAGAGAGAGAGAGAGAGAGAGAGAGAGAGAGAGAGAGAGAGAGAGAGAGAGAGAGAGAGAGAGAGAGAGAGAGAGAGAGAGAGAGAGAGAGAGTGAATGCTGTGTGTGTTCCTGCATTAATTCATGTTGCCAGGGTGATTCTGAGAGATGTAGCTAGCTATAAGCTCTATGTAAATAGCTCAAATCCCCTCAGCACAAACAAATAAAGTACATATCAAAGAAAATAAAAACAATCGCCTCATTCTGTCAAAATTCATCCTTCAATCCTGACCCAAGATCCCAACAGAGGTTTTTAATTGCTTCGAAACAACATTACTATTCTCGCCTGTGTGGAGAGCCGAGCTGGATGGATAGAGGGAGAGGGGGAGAAAAACCGGAAGGAGAGGGATGGGGGAGATAGGTGGGAGGAAATAAGAAGAGGGGTGGAAACAGGGAGGGTAGAATAGAGAAGAGAGATAAAGGGGGGACAGGGGGAGAGAGGGATGAGAGAGAATATTTCCCCAACTTGGCTCCAGCCAACTTAATCAAACGTGGATAACATCCACCTCTCCTCAATCCTGCAGTGATTCCTTACCCCCCCGACTACAGCCTCACACGTACAGCTGGCATCCAGACCTGGCCAATCAAATTCCCATTCCAACACACCGCACACAGGGTACTAGATAACAAGGTGAACTAATTAAAAGAGATATACAGTAAAGTAGAAATAAAATATGAAAACCTTCAATTAATAGACCACAAATGAGAAATTGAATATTCGTACATTGGTGATATTGACATGCTAGTAGCACAACCTGCAGTGCACTCAGCACGGTGAAGATAACAAACATTTCATCAACACGTGTGGGTGTCAGTGGTACCGTGACCCCCATACCAGTCAAATTGGCAAGTTTAGATGTTGATAGGGCAGGTCCTTTTTCCTTTCCTTTCCTTTCCTTACTCCTCATTCAGGAAGAGCTATTGGTGAGGCAGTATGTTTGTTACAGACCTCTGCCAGTTGCAGGCCTACTCAGATGTGTGAGTTTATGGGTGTTTGGAACTGTGTTGGAGGCGCTTTTGGCTTTGTGCTCAAGTCAAGGTAATATCGTTATTGGCAAACTGTCACGTTCGTCATAACGAGGAGACCAAGGCGCAGCGTGATATGAATACATTCCTCTTTAATGAAAGAGAACACTGAACAAACTTTACAAAACGAACGTGAAGCTATATATAACGAGTGCTGACATGCCACTAACCTTAGACAATAAACCACAAAACCAAGATGGAAAATGGCAACCTAAATAGGATCCCCAATCAGAGACAACGATAAACAGCTTCCTCAGGCCACCATAGACCTACATATACCTAGACATACTAAAACCCCATAGATATACAAAAACACTAGACTATAGAAAAACTAAACCGACCAACCTTGTCACACCCTGACCTAACCAAAATAATAAAGAAAACAAAGACAACTAAGGTCAGGGCGTGACAGTACCCCCCTCCCCCCCAAATGTGTGAACTCCCGGCCGCAAACCTAAACCTATATGGGAGGGTCTGGGTGGGCGTCTAACCTCGGTGGCGGCTCTGGTTCTGGACGCCGCCCCCCTTCTTTACACTGAGTCCACTCTTGTATCACTGACCCGTGGATCGCCGCTGGAGACCCCGGACTGTGGCCCGCCGCTGGAGGCCCCGGACTGTGGCCCGTCGTTGGAGGCCCCGGACTGGGGACCGCCGCTGGAGACCCCGGACTGTGGCCCGCCGCTGGAGACCCCGGACTGTGGCCCGTCGTTGGAGTCCCCGGACTGGGGACCGCCGCTGGAGACCCCGGACTGGGGACCGCCGCTGGAGACCCTGGACTGGGGACCGCCGCTGGAGACCCCGGACTGGGGCCCGTCGTTGGAGGCTCCGGACTGTAGCCCGTCGTTGGGGGCTCCGGTCTGTGAACTGTCGCCGGACGCTCTGTACTGGGTACTGTCGCCGGACGCTCTGGACTGGGTACTGTCGCCGGACGCTCTGGACTGGGTACTGTCGCCGGACGCTCTGGACTGGGTACTGTCGGCGGACGCTCTGGACTGCCGAGGTGCACTGGATGCCTGGTGTGTGGTGCCAGAACTGGTGGTACCGGGCTGGGGACACGCACCTCAGGGAGAGCGTGGGAAGGAGGAACAGGGCGTACTGGGCTCTGGAGGCGCACATGAAGCCTGGTGCGTGGTGTTGGCACGCACCTCAGGGCGAGTGCGGGGAGGAGGCACAGGATACACTGGACCGTGGAGTCGCATTGGAGTTCCAGAACATAGAGCTGGCTCAAGACGTCCTGGCTGGATGCCGGCCAAATGCGAGGATCTGGAATAGAGCGCACCAGGCTAGAATAGCACACTGAAGACACTGTACGCATCTCTGCATAACACGGTGCCTGACCAGTTACACGCTCCCCACGGTAAGCACAAGGAGTTGGCTCAGGTCTCCTACCTGACTCATGCAATCTCCTCCTGTGCCCCCCCCATTTTTTTATTTATTGGGGCTGCCTCTCGGGCTTCCTTGCTAGCCGTGTACCTTCATATCATCGCTGTTCCTCTATTCGCCGGTATTTTTCCTTATAGTATCGCCGTTCCGCTTTCGCTGCCTCTATCTCCTCCTTAGGACGGCGATACTCCCCCGGCTGTGTCCAGGGTCCTGCTCCATCTAATATCTCCTCCCAGGTCCATTTCCCCATTAAGCGCTGTTCCTTCTTTTCAAGCTGCTTGATCCAGGTTTGGTGGGTTATTCTGTCACGTTCGTCATAACGAGGAGACCAAGGCGCAGCGTGATATGAATACATTCCTCTTTAATGAAAGAGAACACTGAACAAATTATACAGAACAACCAAACGAACGTGAAGCTATATATAACGACTGCTGACATGCAACTAACCATAGACAATAACCCACAAAACCAAAATGGAAAATGGCAACCAAAATAGGATCCCCAATCAGAGACAACGATAAACAGCTGCCTCTGATTGGGAACCAATTCACGCCACCATAGACCTACACCTAGATATACTAAAACCCCTAGACAGGACAAAAACACCTAGACAATACAAAAACTAAACCAAACCAACCACCCTTGTCGCACCCTGACTTAACCAAAATAATAAAGAAAACAAAGATAACTAAGGTCAGGGCGTGACACAAACTGTTTATTTTTTGTATACTTTGTAAATAATGTCTCTGGTTTCAGCTCTCTCATCGCCTGCACTGTAAATGAAATACCACCTATTTTTCTGCCTGATCTTCTGACTCTGACATAACTGTTGCTGCTTCAACCTACTAGGCTACCGTGTGTGTGTGTGTGTGTGTGTGTGTGTGTGTGTGTGTGTGTGTGTGTGTGTGTGTGTGTGTGTGTGTGTGTGTGTGTGTGTGTGTGTGTGTGTGTGTCTGTGTGTGTGTGTGTGTCTGTGTGTCTGTCTGTGCGCGCGCCAGGTGAGGCAGATGCCGGATGGTTGAGGGACAGCTATTGGGGAACTGTGGGGGGATCTTGGAGGGTTTGGGTTTCACAAGATTGTGATCAGGAAAATGGAAGCTATGACATATATTTTATATCACTATCATGCACACGCACCCTCACACATAAGGATGGTTCTGTTGCGGAAAGACTGATACATGTTTGATCGTGTCTTGATGCTGTATTGTTTGTCCTTCATGTTCTAATACTTTAATGTTACCCCTTCCTTGTGTTTTTTGTAATACATGTTTTATTATTAAAGAGCTATGGAAACAATCTGAGTCTGTGGATCCCTTGTGTGTATTTTAGATTGTACAACCCAGAGTGAAGGGTTTGAAAGGATGAAGTGTCTGGTTGTATGTGTTGATTTTGCTTACTTTAATAGAATAACCTACTTTTAATAGAGGCTATAATCTAATGCTTACCTTAAAATTCAACGATGATTATCACAAAGTGATAACAGGAGGGATTGTGAAGAAAAGTTTTAAAAAGTTTGTACTTTTCTAATAACCAATTTGACTGGGTTGATGCAAGTGACTGATTGATCATGCCTGGGAAGAATCCTCACTATCAGTATAAGCAATTTGGCAGTACGCCCAGAACATTGTTTTGAGAACCGAAAGGGGTGTCTCAGTTTCAAAGTCTCAGCTTGGAGTGAGGAAGCCTCGTGAGGTATAGGTCAGTCAAATGCATGAACCAAATGTTAATGATGAATTAATTATGATTATTGAATGAGCTAAATCATGCAAATATAACTTGTCTTTGTAAGCAGTATATAAGAGAACTAATGGGACTGCACCGGCAGAGCTCCTGACAGACGTGTACTACTTGGTGCATACATTTGTTGGAACCTCTCCAGCTTGCTGATGATAAAGAATTATTTAATATTGACTTCAGGTGTCCCTGGTGGTAATTTCCACGACAGCTTCATGGGATATAGAGGATGATCTGGGCCAGCTCCAGGCATAAGCAAGTTAGAAAGAATTAGAAAGTTAGAAGAGTAGAATACACAAAGTGCAAGTTCAAAATTTGGTTGTGCATTAGCAGTATTTATCTTATGTCAGTCACTGACAATCACTCAATTAACCATGTCAGCTAACAATTTTTAGATTGGTAAGTTAGTCTAGCCAGCTATCTAAATTTGTAGTGATCATGGCTGAATACTGACCGGTCACAAAGGGCACATGCCTAGGGGCCCTGATCTCCAGGTGGCCCCCATTGATTGTGTTAGTCACTCTCACTTAGATATCATTAACATGGCATAGGTCATGGGAAAATGTGTAGAATTGCAGGAAATTAGTTGTAAAACTGCTCATTTTTATCTGTGACCCACAGCAAAATGAATACAAATCTCGCTTAGGGCCCCCAAAAGGCTAAAGGCGACCATGAAGATGATTAAGCGTGAACTGGCTGGCCTCCTCTCGGTGTGCGGGGGGGAATGAAGTGTGATGTGATTTGGACTGGATAGAAGCATCATGTCAAACTCAGTACCGGGCATTGTCATTGGAGGAGCTGCTGTCTGACTGTCTGGGGGTCTCCCAAATGGCACCCTATTCCCTACATAGTGCGCTACTTTTGACCAGAGCCCTATGGGCCCTATGTGCCATGGTCAAAAGTAGTGCGCTATATAGAAAATAGGGTGCCATTTGGGACGCATCCTCTGGCTGACTTGGCTGGCTGGATGTCTGCTGCTCATACATACTAATAGTATTGTGTGATCCAATGCATTTAGCACAAAAGGATGAGAGAGAAGCTGAGGTTAAAGATCTGCCTTGTATGTAATGCAGACCTGGAAGACATATACACACAAAGGCTGTGCCTACACACACACACAAACACACAAAACACACACACGCACGCGCACACACACACACACACACACACTGAGGGCCATCCTCCACATGACATTAAATGGATTTATCCATCACTCTGCCACCACCCAGCCATCGGACATACACAAAGGGCCACACACACACACACACACAAAGCTGCAGTCATGATCTGTGTAGTAGATGGACAATGTGGCTCATTGAGGTAGAAATAGCCAGTAGCTGGCTGACATTTAGACCTCAAATAACTCTTCTGAATTACTGCTGGAGGACTGAGCAGCCCTGCTGGTCTCTAGACTAGACACACATACACACTGAGCAGCCCTGCTTGTCTCTAGACTAGACACACACACACACACAGAGCAGCCCTGCTGGTCTCTAGACTAGACACACACACACACACACCACACACTGTGCAGCGCTGCTGGCCTCTAGACTAGACACACACACACCACACACTGAGCAGCCCTGCTGGTCTCTAGACTAGACACACACACACACTGAGCAGCTCTGCTGGTCTCTAGACTAGACACACACACACACTGAATAGCCCTACTGGTCTCTAGACTAGACACACACACACACACACACACACACTCACTGAGCAGCCCTGCTGGTCTCTAGACTAGACACATACACACACACACTGAGCAGCGCTGCTGGCCTCTAGACTAGACACACACACCACACACTGAGCAGCCCTGCTGGCCTGTAGACTAGACACACACACACACACACACACACCACACTGAGCAGCCCTGCTGGTCTCTAGACTAGACACATACACACACACACACACACACACACACACACACACACACACACACACACACACCACACTGAGCAGCCCTGCTGGTCTCTAGACTAGACACATACACACACACACACACAGACACACACACACACACACACACACACACACACACACACACACACACACTGAGCAGCGCTGCTGGCCTCTAGACTAGACACACACACCACACACTGAGCAGCGCTGCTGGCCTCTAGACTAGACACACACACACACCACACTGAGCAGCCCTGCTGGCCTCTAGACTAGGCACACACACCACACACTGAGCAGCCCTGCTGGCCTCTAGACTAGACACACACACATACACACACCACACTGAGCAGCCCTGCTGGCCTCTAGACTAGACACACACACACGCCACACTGAGCAGCCCTGCTGGCCTCTAGACTAGACACACACACACACCACACAGAGCAGCTCTGCTGGCCTCTAGACTAGACACACACACCACACACTGAGCAGCCCTGCTGGCCTCTAGACTAGACACACACACCACACACTGAGCAGCGCTGCTGGCCTCCAGACTAGACACACACACCACACACTGAGCAGCGCTGCTGGCCTCTAGACTAGACACACACACACATACTGAGCAGCCCTGCTGGCCTCTAGACTAGACACACACACCACACACTGAGCAGCGCTGCTGGTCCGTCAGGGCTCTACATTTGTTACATGATGCCTCTTGGCAGAAAGAGGCAGGGACCAGGGCAAGAGAGAGAAGTGTTAGGAAAAGAGAGACGGAGAGAATAGGCAAGAAGAGAGAGAGAGAGAGGAGGATGCACTCCTCTGCTCCCATGCCATTGTGGATCATGCGAATTCTGGTCAGCAGCCCAGCCTCAGTGAATCCCAGCACTCAGCCTGCCTCTACTAGACGGTTGTGTTGTGGTTGTCACTGAGCAGCACATAAGATGGTGTCAATGATACAGCTGGATGGAACACAACAGATTGTCAAACACAGAGACAAATAGGCGGAAAAGAGCAGAGCAGAGTAGAACAGTCCTTCAGTATACAGAAGAAACCGGAGAAAGAAGGGGAGTGAGAGGGAGAGAGAGATGGAGAAAGAGAGAGAGAGGGAAAAAGAGAAGGAAAGGGCAGCAGAAAAATTGGAAAGTTCTCTTCATGTCCTCATTGAGTCTAGTTCTCTGTCTGGCAATGATCACGTTACACTCACACCTGATCTCTTTAACGCCAGTCCTGAGCTAAGCAAGACGCACAGAAAATCTGACAGTGTTACCTAGTGTTGATTTTTCTGGTGTTAAATTAACTCTGTACATTTTAAAATAACACTCGTTGGTTTAAAATAACCACAGTGTTGGTGTTACCATTCATTATCATTATCATAATCTATGTTTTTGCATTTCCATGGATTTATTAATCTTATGCTACTCAGATATAAGTAACATACAGTACATTTTCTAAACTAATCCAATATGTTACTTGGATTTATTGCACCTGTTACTGAAATATTTGTCCAGTTTAGATGGTTTAGGTAGCCTCAACTCTTAGTCATTCAGTCATTCTGAATGCGGGTTGCAGGCGAATAAAAATTCCAACTGTTGACTATCCCCTCTCTGGTTTGCAAGCCACCATAATGGAACTTGCAGGCCTGAAAACCTTGAGTTTCAGGGTAAAACTAGGCCCTCAAAATAAGGCCTTACTAAATGCTTGTATTGTATTAAATAATTATTTTGTAAGAGAACATATTCGCCTAGGATCTCACTTGGTGAAGGCCACAGGACTGAAAACGGATGAACGCAACAACAATGTCTCTATCACTAACAAATACAGTCACAATTCACTTGAAAGGCACTCTTGGAAATGCAAATAAGGCTTTACACTAGCAGTGTGTTCATTTAACTCTGAAAAGTGTGGACCCGTGTACACCAGTGTTTAATTGAACACTGTTAGTGTTAATTTAACACAGGAGAATTTGCTGTTCACAAACACACTCATTTGCCTTATAAATTGTTGATTTATAGTTTAGACACATGAGAGGTTGTTCCTATCCCCAGATGTGTGTGGGATCCCATTTACATCTTCCTGAGGTATATGGACCGTTCCACCAATTTTGAGAAGTGTAATAAAAAATTAAAACATTTAAACATTGATTTCACCTAATTTTTCTTTTTTGGGCGATCCAATGAAATTCACATAGAAATTTGAGTTACATATATGCAACTCTCATTGTAAGCAAGTCTAGGAAGCAGTAGATCTGTTCTATGTGTGCCATTTCTATGCTTCCCATTCTGAAGTAAAAATGTTGCGTCTTTTACTTTGGGTTTTGTACACCAGCTTCAAACAGCTGAAAATACAATATTTTGGGTTATTAAAATTATATTTCACAGCGGTGAAAATGGTACAATGATTCTTTACGCTCTTTTTGGTGCTACGTAGAACCCTCTATGTGGGGTTCTTCATATAACCCCTGTATTTGGTTCCACCTCAAACCCTCTATGAAGGGTTCTACCAAGAACCCTTTCATCTTTGGAGGGGAAAATTACCCTGCAATAGAACATGTTGGGAAATATGATAGATGGTTCTTTCTAGAACCTTTCTTGCCTTTCATGTTTTCCCATCTCAAGAGGTTGATTTAAAAAAAAAAGATTATAGTAACTGCCTATTAAGTGGCAACTAAAATAACAGGGTTGACCGTAACAGGGTTGACCGTAACAGGGTTGACTGTAACACATCACACATAAATCCCTTTGTGACATGGGGAATGGAAGATTGTTGTGTGCAGCAGGGAGTGGCAATTGAAATAAAGCTTTAAAAAAATTATAATTCTTAAAACATTTCTAGCCTGTCTATCTATGGGTAACATGGTTGACATGTTACACTTGACCAGCTCAGTTTTTCACCACAAAACACCAGAAAATGGAACCAGCTCACCTGCTTTTACACTATGATTTGACTATTCCATGTTCAATGTTTCTTTTGAAGAAATATTTTAAAAGGAATAGTTTCACCACATTAAAATGAGAATTCAGATCACATAACAGGCTTGACCTTAAAATGAGGGAAAGATTCACTAATCACATGAAATAAATAATATTCTTCAGAAATTACTTTGTCAAAGCAACAAAACAACTACGGTTTTATAATGATGGTGAAACTTGTAGAAATGTTGAGATTAAGTGGGTTAAAATCTCCCTAGAAGTGACACGTGGTTGACAAAGAAAAAGAAAATGCTGAATTCTGGCACTTTAGGCAGCCTTTATTCATATCAAAATCAGATCTATTGAATTCTCCATGTGGTCTACATTAAATTATAAACTGGATGGTTTGAGCCCTGAGTGCTGATTGGCTGAAAGCCATGCTATATCAGACCGTATAGCATTGTTATGACAAAACATTTATTTTTACTGCTCTAATTATGTTGGTAACCAGTTTATAATAGCAATAAGGCACCACAGGAGTTTGTGATATATGGCCAATATACCACGGCTAAGGGCTGCTCCACGTTGTGTTGTGCATAAGAACAGCCCTTAGCCGTTGTATATTGGCCATATACCACACCCCCTGGGCCTTATTGCTTAAGTGTACTTAATTTAATACAGTATAACAGGCTTTTAACATGCAATATCTCAAAGGGGCGCAAAAGGCACTCCTTTCGTGGAACGACCCAGTTATCAAGGTTTTCCTTTCACTCCCCGTCTCCTCTCCCCTTCTCCCTCCTCCTTTCCACCTTTCCTCCTCTCCCTCTCCCTGTGAGGACTTGCTAACAGGAACATTTCCTCCTGCTCTCCCCAGAGGGAACTCACTCCCATAAAAAAACAGCACAGCACCCAGACCCAGACTCAGACCCCGACCCAGACTCAGACTCAGACACAGACTCAAACACAGACACACTCAGACACAGACACAGACAGACTCAGACTCAGACCCAGAACCAGACCCTGGACTGATAGAGCAGCAGGCAGGATTATCCAGTAGCATGGGCAGGTGTGTGTGTGTGTGTGTGTGTGTGTGTGTGTGTGTGTGTGTGTGTGTGTGTGTGTGTGTGTGTGTGTGTGTGTGTGTGTGTGTGTGTGTGTGTGTGTGTGTGTGTGTGTGTGTGTGAGGCTGGTGCAGTAATTAGCAAGCAGCCAGCAGTGACTAATTGATGGCTCTACCCTGTCAAACACACACACACACAACACAGCCCCTATACCGCATTAAGACAGCACTAGGAGCACTGACATATTCCTTTAATCAGATTTGTGAGTGTGTGTGTGTGTGCATTTGTGCATGCTACCTCAGGAGAGCCTCATCAGTACACTGCAGACACACACTCTAAACTGTCCCAGTCGCATTGCCTAAAATGATGTTTTTTCATAAACAGCGGGTGTTGGTGGGGGGTTGTTCCACTCTGTGTGTATCTGTGTGTGTGTGTCTGTGTGCGTGTGTCTGTGTGCGTGTACACTTTTTGCAAAACTGTAAACACAACTCACTGCTTTACACTCAGTTTGCAATTAAAAAACACACTTTAGCAAAACTGTAAACATTGGTCTCTACATTGCTACACTATTTCGACAATAGCCTTTCCACATTGACACGTGAAAAAATAAATAAATAATGAGTTCACTTACAAATCAGAGCTTGAGCACTATAAATAGGCTACAGGTAAACGTTTAGTTTGGACAATAATGAAGGCCAATATTGGACAGAGTGTAAGAGGGGTGAGAACTAGAAGAGGACAAGGACGAGAAAGAGGGGGGACGAGGAGGACGAGGACGAAGAGGTGAAGAAGTAAGAAAGGAGGAGGAGGAGGAGGTGAAGTAGGACGGGGAAAAGGAGAAGATGGGGATGAGGAAGAGGAAGGGGAGTCAGAAACACAATAACTGATGAAATCAGAGCGACTGTTGTCAACCATGTGATGAGCATGAGGGAGGCTGGGCAACGGGTTCAAACAAATCTGGGCCGCTATACTGTTGCAGGTATCATCTGGATATTTAGAAATGAGAACCAGTCAGTAACTGTAAATGCTGTAGTCTTACTGGTACAGTAATATGTACTGTACTTTCATAATGAGAAGGATCTATCACTAAAACCATTCAAATGTTTTTACAGAACTGCAAGAAAACCAGTATCTGGTGGAAGAGGTCGACTGTTCACCCCAGAGCAGGAGAACCACATTGTAAATATGGTCACTGAAAATAACTGCATCAGACTCAGAGAACTGCAGGACCAGATAATGGCAGATAACACCATCTTCCAAAAAGTCAACAGAGTGAGTCTCTTTGCACTGTCTCGTCTACTGAAACACAATAGAATTAGGATGAAGCAGCTGTACAGTGTCCCTTTCGAAAGAAACTCAGACTGTGTAAAACAACTGAGATATGAATATGTGCAGGTAAGCTATAGTATCCTATCATTGGTGCTGGATCTGGAAGTGTATGGTGCTACATCATATTGACTGATCCCTGTCTTTTCGTACTGTGCTACATTGTTTTGTCTTGTCTACTTCAGAGAGTCATGGAGCTAGAAGCAGATGCAGTGCATCATGAGCTAATGTATGTGGATGAGGCAGGTGTCAACCTTGCAAAAACAATTGGCCACGGCAGACATATCATCGGACACCGTGCCATCATCAACGTCCCAGGACAACGTGGTGGCAACATAACAATGTGTGCGGCTATTAGTCACAACGGCATCCTTCACCATCATGCAATCCTAGGCCCACACAACACTGCACACATTATCACATTACTGGGCTGCTGTGGTCCACAATTGGTTCACAGGTCACCCACTTTTCATCGCACTCAATCTCCCCCATACTCTCCATTCTTGAATCCCATTGAAGAATTCTTCTCTGCGTGACGTTTGAAGGTGTATGATCGCCAACCCCACCAACGCCTACCCGTTCTACAGGCAATGGAGGAGGATTGTGGAGACATGGATCAGGGGTCATGCCAGGCCTGGATACGGCACTCCAGGCGATACTTCCCACGCTGCCTAGCTCCAGGTTTCCAAGATGGCGGCAGAGCAGTTTTGCTGAGTGTTGTGACACACTGTTAGATTGTTTCAAGTGTTACAAGTTTTCATTACTTAGCAAAACCGTTATAGGCTGCGAGAGTTATCATTAAACAACAGGCAAAATCTAAAATCCTACAGGATCAAAGCAAATGAAAGCATTACATTGACATCTGCTGGTTTCTACACGAGGAGATAAAGCCGGTGTGGTGCCCTCCCTGAAAGCCGAGAGAGGATCCATCTGTGCTGTGACTGACGGGTCTAGACACATTGGGCCGACTGGCCTTGGATACTCCTCGACGGTCAGTCTCTTCATCTGTGTTTCGCCATTCTACCAGAGTCTTTTGACTCCTCTCCTGCCTTGTTGTGCAGTGGAAGCCGGAGGTTGGTATCTGCGCTGTGACATAACGTATAGATGCGCTGGGCTTCCTAACCCAGGATAACCCTGCCGGGTTGACTAGCCACCGGTGATTTGGCCGTCCTACTGGGCCCGCTCTGCCTCAACGTGCGGTAGCCTTCTGCAAGGCGACTGGGTGCATTGACCAGACCCACACACTGGTCTAAATCCCTGTCAATAGATTCCTGCAGTGGCTGTTGAACGCGCTGACCGTTCTAACTAAGGCAGCAACGCTCGGGCACCCACTTGCTTTCTACCTCTACTAGACCTGTAGGCTACAGCTGTACATTTTGGGGGAATTTGAAGTTTCAAAAGATTGACTCAGTATCTTTTCATTTTGTTTTATTTTTGTTTTAGTGAAGGGTTCTGGCTCATTGCATAGTCTAAATGATCAAAAACAATCTCATCTCCCTAACCCAGAGGTACCGCTAAACCCTACTTTGGTATTGCAGCTTTTTCTTTTTCAGAGGGATCCGATTGTGTTACCATTTGACTCCTACTGTGACATGCACATAAAACGGTCTCATCTACAGGGTTTGGTCTGGCTAAAAACAGTGTTTGTTGTATCAGATGACTGTAGTTTGGATTATTTTAAATCAAATCAAATCAAAATGTTATTGGTCACCCACACATGGTTAGCAGATGTTCATGCGAGTGTAGTGAAATGCTTGTGCTTCTAGTTCCGACCGTGCAGTAATATCTAACAAGTGATCTAACAATTTCACAACAACTTCCTTAAACACACAAGTGTAAAGGAATGAATAAGAATATGTACATATAAATATATGGATGAACGATGACCGAACGGCATAGGCAAGATGCAGTAGATGGTATAGAGTACAGTATACACATATGAGATGAGTAATGTAGGGTATGTAAACATTATATAAAGTGGCATTGTTTAAAGTAACTAGTGATACATTTATTACATCCAATTTTTTATTAAGAAAGTGGATAGAGATTTGAGTTAGCATGTTGGCAGCAGCCAGTCAGTGTTAATGTTAACTTTCCACCTTCTCCACTACTGTCCCGTCGATGTGGATAGGGGGGTTCTCCCTCTGCTGTTTCCTGAAGTCCACGACGAAGGAGATGATCGTGAAGTCTATTTCATTTTACGGAGATTGAACTTTCAGAAGTTGTAAAGGAACTCAAATCCATTGATATTAAGAAAGCAGCTGACCCGGATGAATTAAACCCATATTTTCAAAAAATTGGTGCAGAGATCATTGCTGCCCCTCTCACTCATATCTTAAATATTTAATTGGCGAGTAATACCATTTCAAAAGTCTGGAAGGCAGCCTATGTCGCGCCTTCACATAAAGGTGGAGATCCGTCCCAGTTGGATAACTATCGTCCCATATCTAAACTGTCTGCACTGGTAAAAGTTTTGGAAAACCTGGTAAACTTACAGTTCAAAGACTTTCTTTACAATAACTCAGTTTTATCTCAATTCCAGTCTGATTTTAGAGCCAATCATAGTACAATTACTGCTGTAATTAAGGTTTTAGGTGATATTCTAGATGCTCAGGACAAGAAAAATCTGTGTTTTACTTTTTATTGACTGTTAAATATGCCCTACTGTTGTATAGACTAAAAAAGGTTGGTTTAAATGTTGATGCATTGGATTCGTTCCAAAACTACTTTTCTGACAGAACACAGTGTGTAGCTCAAGGGGGTATGAAATCTGAGTTTCGAAGGCTTACAAAAGGAGTTCCGCAGGGCTCAATTTGAGGTCCGATCCTTTTTAGACAGTATATAAATGATAAAGGGAAGACTGTTGACTCTGAAAATCTCCATATGTATGTTGATGATACAATTGTTGCTTAATGAAAGGAAAACAAAGTTTATGGTTTTCTCTTCCCTGAAAGTTAACAGATGGAGTCACTTGCAGATTTGAACTATAACAGGCCAGCAAATTGATAGGGTCAGCTCCTAAGTATCTTGGGATTTGGTTAGATGAAAAGCAGAATTTTAAACAGCACATTAATACCTTGACCAAGAAACTGAAGTTGAAATTAGGTTTTTATTTCAGGAACAAATCTTGCTTTCAATGTTAGTTAGAAAAAATCTTGTTCAAAGCACCTTTTTTTAATCAGTGCTGGATTATGGGGATATTGTCTATATGCAGGCCTCAGCTAGTACCTTGAAAACTATGGACACAGTGTATCACGGTGCTTCAAGATTCATTACCAATGCTAGACCACTGACCCATCACTGTGATGTGTATGCTATGGTGTAATGGACCTCTCTCTCTGCCAGGAGGCTAAAGCACTGGTACACTTTGTGTACAAAGCATTGATGGGAGAAATCCCTTTGTATCTCTGTTCCTTAATGACCAGATCAGAATAGTCTTTGTTCACAGTCGCTGCTGTCCTTGTCTGTTCCTAAGGCTAAAACTAAAAATATTTTTCCCATAATGCCCCTTCGTCCTGGAACATGCTTCAGAAGATTTTAAAGTTCGGAGACTTAGTGTCTTTGCATGTTTTTTAAGACTCTGATCGACAACACTGTTTGTGATGACTGCAGTTGTTTCTGATCTTCAATTGTATCTTTAACTTGTGACACTTTGTCTTTTGTGTGTATTCTGTATTTTTCTGTAAATACACGCTGCTATTTCCCTGTTTTCCCTACTTGCCAGGTCTCCCTCACAACATATGTTTTTAACCTCAATGGGTTTTACCTGGTTAAATAAAGGTTACATTTGAAAATGTGCTGTGGATGCAGTCTTATGGCCAGACCCTTTTTTTCAAGCTCAAATGTTTTTGTTTTCTTCGAATGCGCTTTTTTTGTGTGTTTGAGGAGTGTTAGGACATTATTTGTATTGATAGTGCGTTATGTTCGGGAATACACATCCATACTTTACACATTTGGATACCTGTGTGTATGTGTGTTTACTACATGCATGACACAACTTTATTGCAAACTGCTACGCCCTGCACACAGAAAAAGCTAAAGACACAAGTGTTTTTCATTTATAATATCAGTGCGTAGTTGGTGCTTCGTGTGCTTATTCATATGATGGTTTGTGTGTATTATTTTTTTTAAGAGGTTGAAGATACTGTTTTGCTGGTTCGGTGTGAGGTTCTGTGGTTAGTGTGTAGAGTTGTGCAACAAAAAATAGCCTATAGTTTCAAAGATAGTGCCTAAGCAATCAGGAGAAAAAAACCTGTAAGATTCCACACCTGTAGTGCTGTACACCCTAACAACAGCTCTGGGCTCTTCACTGTAAACATCGCTGTCATGACTACCAGCTCTTAAACAACATCATCCGACTCATCTCATTCAAGTGCATACTTAGACAACAACAGATCCCAAAACATAACAACTGCATTCATGTTCGAGTTTCCAGGATTGTATGACGTCGTAAGCCTCATGCTGCGCTTAGATGGTACGAGGAGGATGGCAAATTGGATGTCATTGTTTCCAATGACATCGCGACGGTAAATGCCACTGAGGCTGGCAGTGAATGCAGTCAGCCGCCACGGCAGATGGGGCTTGTCGCCAAAGTTCAAATATTTTGTAGCCGTAGGGTTGATTTGCTGTTTGTTTACTGAAATCGCCAAAGCAAATCACACCGTCGCCCTGCCTTGCTTTTTCCATCACCGTCTTTCTTGCTTTCTGGTCCCGCCATGCCGACCGGTATGACGTTTTTTTTACGTCCCTTGTCTAAATTAAGCATAAGGGAAACCATAACCCTAGCCCTAAAACTCAAACTAATCCTAGTCTGCGGTGAAGTTGCTCCTAGGTACAGATCCAGGATCAACGTGCGCTCCCCAAACCTTATTCTTAACCATAAGCCGGTGGAAACACACCGAAACTGACCCGAGACCAGCATCTAGGGGCAACTTCACCCCAATCCTACAGTGATGATCTGAGTGAACAGTGGTCGTAGTGACGTCCTGAGTGAATTGTGGTCACAGCACGGTTTTATCAATCACACAACTGACCCCGAGCCCAGTAGCCAGCATCCGGATGCTGTGGCAAGCATTTCAATTCAAAACTTGAGTGTGATTGAAACTTTGCTAGTTTAACTAGCTTAATTCTGAATAAGATGTTGTGTTATCAGATCCAGCCCGTTCTCAGTAAAAAAAGGCCGGAGAGTTTTGGAACTCATTAACGGCTCCTCAGTTGTATTTTTAAGGTTTATAGACTCCCCGCTGTGCTGAGACATCCCACTTCCTGCTTACCCCCTGTGTCTGTTTCTCTTTCGCTCACACACTCACAAACATACATACATACAGACACTCTTTCACCATGCAGGGTTCACACGACTTCTCCTTCGATGACACACAGCTCCCAGGGTGGTAATGTGTCATGTCAGTGTGTGTGTGTGTGTGTGTGTGTGTGTGTGTGTGTGTGTGTGTGTGTGTGTGTGTGTGTGTGTGTGTGTGTGTGTGTGTGCATGCTTGTGACTTTACTTCCTTGGTCCTGGTTAAAGACTGAAATACCCTTCCTGTGAGACGCACTACTCTTTAACACTTGACACTGTAGAATCCTCTGTCAGCTAAGGGAAGTATGGTGGTGGAGTTCATTCAAGGAGCTTCCTGTGTGTGCGTGTGCGTATGTGTGTGTGTGTATGTGTGTGTGTGAGAGAGAGAGAGAGAGAGAGAGAGAGAGAGAGAGAGAGAGAGAGAGAGAGAGAGAGAGAGAGAGAGAGAGAGAGAGAGAGAGAGAGAGAGAGAGAGAGAGAGAGAGAGAGAGAGAGAGTGAGTGGGTGCATCCTGTGTGTTTTCCTGCATTAATTCTGCTGGTCCTGTAGTGACTCAGTGCTGTATTGAAATGCCTCTCAGGGGGCCCGGAGGTCTAGTGTCTCTCAGTGAATATTAATGCAGATAGCAACAACCTGCCATCACACTGCTGACTGAGTAATCGTAATAGCTAAGCCGAGCAATGCGCGTTTGGACTTAATGTATTAATGCACACTGTTGGGATAGCTGATGAAGTGTAGCGGAATAATGATGGATAATGATTAGCATGACAGGCTAATGGCTGGGGGGTCTGGGGGATAAGGGGGCACTGGGTCTGGGGCGGCCTAGGATCGGCTCTGTCTGGGACTATAGAGGTCTGTGATGAGAGGCTGGTGCTCTGGGGCTCACGTGCTAATTGCTAATGATCTGGTAAACTCTAAACATACCCCTTCTGACTCATCACCAGTCTAATACCACAGCCTGCCAATAAGGGCTTTCGTAGACACACGCCCAGTCTCTCTCTCTTTCTCTCACTCTCTCCCTCTATCCATCCCTCCCTCCTCCACACTCTTCCTCTCTTTCAATTTGTCACTTTCTGTAGTGGCTCGGAGCTTCTCAATTTAATTTCAATTCAATTTCAGGGCTTTATTGGAATGGAAAACATATGTTTACATTGCCAAAGCAAGTGAAATAGATAATAAACAAAAGTGACAGAAACCATTACAAATGAACAGTAAACATTACACTAACAAAAGTTCCAAAAGTGTAAAGACATTTCAAATGTCATATTATGTATATATACAGTGCTGTGTAAATAGTTAAAGTACAAAACGGAAAATAAATAAACATAAATATAGGTTGTATTAACAATGGTGTTTGTTCTTCACTGGTTGCCCTTCTCTTGTGGCACCAGGTCACACATCTTGCTGCTCTGATGGCACACCGTGGTATTTCACCCAATAGACATGGGAGTTTATCGAAATTGAATTTGTTTTCTAAATCTTGGTGGGTCTGTGTAATCTGAGGGAAATATGCGTCCCTAATATGGTCATACTTTTGGCAGGAGGTTAGGAAGTGCAACTCAGTTTCCACCTCATTTTGTGGGCAGTGTGCACATAGCCGGTCTTCTCTTGAGAGCCAGGTCTGCCTTTGACTGCCTTTCCTGTCTGTACATAGTCAAAGATGTCCTTAATTTTGGGTCAGTCACAGTGGTCACTGTGTACTCTCTGTCTAGGTGTTTAGGGCCAAATAGCATTCCAGTTTGCTTGGTCTTTTTGTAAATTCTTTCCAATGAGTGAAGTAATTATCTTTTTATTTTCTTATGATTTGGTTGGGTCTAGTTTCTCTCTCTCTCCCCATCTGCAGTTCTATGTTATCCTTCCTGTCAACCTGTCATTCATTTCCTCTTCTCTTCCTCTGCCTCCAGCCCTGCTTTTCATCCATTCTTCCTCTTCCTTTTCACTCCTCCTCCCTTTACCCCTGCTCCTTCTTCTCTCCTTCCATACCCTTCCTTTCCCCCCTCCCTCTTCCTCTCTCTCCTGTTCTCTACCCCTTCCTCTCTCTCTCGCTCACTCTTTCTTCCTCGCTCCACCCCTCCCTCTTCCCCTCTCTCTCTCTCTCTTCCTCCCTCAACCCATGGAACACATTGTTCTCCTCCTCTCCATACCATCAGCGGTGTCATCGATGACGCTTGTCTTCTTTTCCTTGTCTGCTCCACTCTTTCATCGTAGCTCCCTCCCTCCCAATGTACGTCTCTCCCGTTCTTTCTCTCTCTCTCTCTCTCTCTCTCTCTCTCTCTCTCTCTCTCACTTATTTGCACCTCCATCTCAATCCCTCTCCCTCTGGCATGTTTTCTCCCCCTCCCCCTCCCTCTCTCCTCTCACCTTCCTCCTCCCCCTCCCACACATTTCTGCAGCTCTTGTTTCTTCAATCTCTCTCTCTGTACGTCTGTCTGTCGAAACACATGTATAGGCAGGGTCCTCTGTTCTCCACAGAGAGGTTTGTGCGTGCGTGCATGGGTGGGTGAACCAATCATCCCAGCCTGCGTTCAGAGGCCGACAGCAGACACTCATCCCTTCACTCTATCCCCCTCTCCACTTCTCTCTCTCTCCATATCTCAATCCTTGTCCCCCTTGCTCTTCTCGCTCTCTGCCTGCTTCTTTCAACCTACCAGGTCTCACAGTCTCATGTCAGAATTTGATGTTCATCCATGTTTCAGGTTTAAGGTACATTTTAGGCATTAAATCCACATTTTTAAGGTTAGGATTAAGTTCAGGCATCAACTACAAATTCTTAAAGCTAGCCATTAACTCCGAAATGGTTAAGGTTTGGGATATGCTTAAAACAAATATATATATTTTTTAAAACGTTCTATCACTATATTCGAACTGGCAGCCTTTGGAATCAGAGGCAGATGCTTACACCTATCCGCCATCCCCGTCCACAACACCTTGACCAACTTGAAGGTTACAGTCGGGAAATTCCATGTATCTCTCACGGCGCTCCACGTCCTTTCCAACTTCTCCGCAAAACAAAACAAAAACGCATCCTTTCTCACAGGTGGGGGGAAATTCGCTCCATTCATTAACACCACAATTTAACCACCACCCATTTATTTTTGTGACTACCCGGACCGACCAATTGGGTTAGAAGAATTGAAAAGAAAAAAACATGATTTGAATGAAAAGTATTTTAAATAAACAACAACCTTTTGGTGACTGTAAGAAGCACTCACCATTTCAAATAGGCTACATGCCATTTGAAGCAGCATATAAACACTAACTAGGTCAGGGGCCAGACAGGTAGCCTAATTATTTAGGCTATTTTATTAGCCTATTATTTGAATTATTTCAAGGCTTATAGCATACAAAGAAATAAATTGTGAAGAATCTTCGAGTACAACACACTAGGCTGGCAGGAACATTAAGCGCTCACCACTTAACATGCTGTTGTTGTAAGGACTGATGCTGAAGGAGAGAGGCAGGTAAGTTGAACATTTAATGTGGAACGGACATGCAACAGGACGAGACCAGCGTCAGAACCAGGTAACAAAATGACAAACAAACATGAATCCTGAAGCAGGGAACAGAGCTTGGGAACAGACAGATATAGGGGAGGAAATGACACAGGTGATTGAGTCCAGGTGAGTCCAATAATTGCTGATGCGCGTGAGTGCGTAATGCTGGGGAGCAAGCATTACTGGCGGGGAGCGGGAGCAGGCGTGACAGATGTATTAAATCATTATAGTCTATAAATGGCCCATATAGGCTGTGACTGACTTAGATTTCAATTAGAATCAAATAGAAACATGCCTTATTAGGCTCAGTCTACGGGGCTTTTGGCCAGAAACTGTGGCTTCAGGCTCATGCCATGGTGCCTGGAGAGCAAACTAGCAGTGGAGAATACCCTCTACGCGCTTTGCAGAGTCACTGGGGATGCTAAACACCCTTCGGGCCACTCTTCCCCAGCTGGGCAGGGATGCAGAGTTGTTTTTTGAATTTCTCTATAGGTAGGTCTAAAGTTTTTTTTAGGCAAAATACCCCTATCAAAATGTAAAGCTCCTCGAAAGAGATATGTCATGAATATTGGGCCAAAATCAATGATAGCCTATTGTATAGATAATAGAATGAAAGTGAACAACATGTTTAAGAGATCAGATTTTTTTGGTTTATAAATACCATGACACACGTAGCTAGCTTACACACCTCGTTCCTTTCTGTTAGCATGTGCACATAGTACACCATCATGCTTTCGGGATGTGTCTTTTCAGATTCTTTAGTTGTGGACATCACTGCACTCCCTCTCTTGCTCTTGGTCCTCCTCAGCTAAGTCAAATATCTGAGGATGCTCCCAACATCCTCAGATATGGATGGGCATCGAATACTGACTTGTATCGCGGGTGACCTGTCTGCTATCAACAGCTCTACCTCTTTATTTCTCCATCTCTCCATCTCACTCGCTCTCTGCCTGCTTCTCTCACCACTCCCACATCTTCATTTCTCCATCTATCCATCTCTCTCGCGCTCTTCCTCCATGCCCCCATCTTCCTTTGTCTCTCACTCAAACCCTCCATCCAATAATTGTCTTCCTCGGTCTCTATCTGCGTCCTCCCATTCCACCACTCCCCTCTATTCGTCTTTCTCCATCTCCTCCTTTCTTCCTCCCCTCCCCTGAGAGGTTTATCTTATCCACCGTGGTGGAAGGGGGATTTGACTGACTGCTCATCTCTACATCTATTTAACACCAAGGTGCAGCAAACAGGCATTACAGTTCCCCCTAGAATCCCCCTGATCCCCGGCCAATCTTACCAGTCACACATACACTGTATTGGTTACAGGCCAAAAGGGCATCAATGTAATTTCACAAACACACACACACACACACGTTTGTGTATGTGGGTTACAGGCTAGAAGGGCGTCCACATAATTTATTTTCCACTGAGGTATTAAGCACACTTCCTGCTTACGATTGAGTGTGTATGAGTTATTTTATTGAAACGCCACACACACACACACACACACACACACACACACACACACACACACACACACGGTGTGAAACAATACAAACACACGCTACTTCACATACCCACTTACAAAACAATTCCAGATGTCAACGCCATAGCAAACGCAGCATAAATTCAGATTGTCACACTAACACACACGAATGCACAATCGCACTCACAGGTGCTACACCGTGCGTGCTCTTAGAAATGGCATTGCAATGGCTTTCAAACGGTTATGATCCCATCCCAAACACATTATAAAGCCATAGAAGTGTTCTCTCCATCAGAGTGCAGCCATAATTACCATGGGCCGCTGTTTACGGCTCATTCCCCGCTAAGGAAACTGGAGCAGGCTTTAAGTAGAGCCAACGTCGAGTTAAACAGAGAATGATCTGTAGGCCGTCTATATTAGATGTAATGGTAAAGAGATACATTCTGGTTCCACAGTGGAAGGAAAGTCTATGGGGGAGAGTTAGTCTGTACATAACTGTTACGTTCCCCAGTTTCTGTGTTGTTGTGGGTTTGTATGTGTGTGTATTTCAGGAAATGGCTTCCTGGCATCCTAAAGCAGCTGATTGGTCAGCCCCATCGCTGAGTGGCGCTCTGACCCCTCCCTCTCGTCAGTGGAAACAGCTGTCTCTTCAATTACCAACTCCTTCTCCAGCTTGATAAAAGCCAGTGTTCCTTCGTCAGGCGGGAGAACTTCTTTTTATGTCCTGTGGTGGTCAGTGAAAGTTTTGTTGATATTATTTGTTAGTCGCTCCTTCAGAGGTACAGTGGGGAGAACAAGTATTTGATACACTGCCGCTTTTGCAGTGTTTCCTACTTACAAAGCATGTAGAATTCTGTAATTGTTATCATAGGTACACTTCAACTGTGAGAGACGGAATCTAAAACAAAAATCCAGAAAATCACATTGTATGATTTTAAGTAATTAATTTGCATTTTATTGCATGACATAAGTATTTGATACATCAGAAAAGCAGAACTTAATATTTGGTACAGAAACCTTTGTTTGCAATTACAGAGATCGTATGTTTCCTGTAGTTCTTGGTTTGCACACACTGCAGGTTTGCACACACTGCAGCAGGGATTTTGGCCCACTCCTCCATACAGACCTTCTCCAGATCCTTCAGGTTTCGGGGCTGTCGCTGGGCAATACGGACTTTCAGCTCCCTCCAAAGATTTTCCATTGGGTTCAGGTCTGGAGACTGACTAGGCCACTCCAGGACCTTGAGATGCTTCTTACGGAGCCACTCAATTGCCCTGGCTGTGTGTTTTGGGTCATTGTGTTTTGGGTCGCTGGGAAGACCCAGCCACGACCCATCTTCAATGCTCTTACTGAGGGAAGGAGGTTGTTTGCCAAGGTCTCGCGATACATGGCCCCATCCATCCTCCCCTCAATACCGTGCAGTCGTCCTTTCCCCTTTGCAGAAAAGCATCCCCGAATAATGATGTTTCCACCTCCATGCTTCACGGTTGGGATGGTGTTCTTGGTTGTACTCATCCTTCGTCTTCCTCCAAACACAGCGAGTGGAGTTTAGACCAAAAAGCTCTATTTTTGTCTCATCAGACATCATGACCTTCTCCCATTCCTCCTCTGGATCATCCAGATGGTCATTGGCAAACTTCAGGCGGGCCTGGACATGCGTTGGCTTGCGCAGGGGGACCTTGCGTGCGCTGCAGGATTTTAATCCATGACGGCGTAGTGTGTTACTAATGGTTTTCTTTGAGATTGTGGTCCCAGCTCTCTTCCAGTCATTGACCAGGTCCTGCCGTGTAGTTCTGGGCTGAGCCCTCACCTTCCTCATGATCATTGATGCCCCACGAGGTGAGATCTTGCAAAGAGTCCCAGACCGAGGGTGATTGACCGTAGTCTTGAACTTCTTTCATTTTCTAATAATTGTGCCAACAGTTGTTGCTTTCTCACCAAGCTGCTTGCCTACGTCCTGTAGCCCATCCCAGCCTTGTGCAGGTCTACAATTTAACCCTGATGTCCTTACACAGTGCTCCGGTCTTGGCCATTGTGGAGAGGTTGGAGTCTGTTTGATTGAGTGTGTGGACAGGTGTCTTTTATACAGGTAACGAGTTCAAACAGGTGCAGTTAATACAGGTAATGAGTGGAGAACAGGAGGGCATCTTAAAGAAAAACTTACAGGTCTGTGAGAGCTGCAATTCTTACTGGTTGGTAGGTGATCAAATACTTATGTCATGCAATAAAATGCAAATGAATTACTTAAAAATCATACAATGTGATTTTCTGGATTTGTGATTTTCTGGATACAATGTGAGATTCCGTCTCTCACAGTTGAAGTGTACCAATGATAACAATTACAGCCCTCTACATGCTTTGCAAGTAGGAAACACTGCCGATTTTGCAGGTTATCAAATACTTGTTCTCCCCACTGTATGTGTGTGCCAATAGGACTTGTTGTTCACTTAAAGTATTAGTCAATTATTCTGTTTCATTTGTTCCCGGGGGGAAGGGGAACGCACCTTGGGAGTGTTTAGGCAAGAGGCCTGCGGTCATAAATAACCTGAAGGTATTTAATCTGTCGATGCAGACTAGGTAAGACCTGGGCAGACCACCCCCTGTATTTTGGTTAGCGTGCCAGAAGGTTAGGTAAGAAGTGGGAAGGAAGGAAAAGGGACTCTTACATTTTTACTTTCTTTGCTTTGGTTCCATCCAGGATCTTTTCCCCACATTACTATGTTAAAGAATAATAAAGTCCCTGTAAATGGTCATTTGCTCTGCCTCTGTCGTCCTTCCGCCGCACCCACGACCACGTACTTTTTCACTCCACCGGGAGTTGAGATGTAGCAGGGTGTTGCGTTCCCTCCTCCAAGAGGCGCAACATAACAATAACCCTTGCCGTGGTTATGATTGGGTTAGTATCGGTTGACCAGGCCAGGGAGAGACTAACACTGCAGAATTGTGAACGCCACAGATGTAACGTACGATGTCAAATGGATTTGAACAAAGAACTAGAGGCCTCTCAAAGAGCATGGGATAATCAAAACGAGACGTGATTCGTAACCCTGACACATTACAACGAGCACATTTGTATGTGTACGCGCTGTGATTAACATTGCATGGGCTCCACTGTGCTGAAGGTTCAAAGAAGCACCTCAGTCAGGGAAGAGGGAGGAACGGCATCGGAATAATGTTAGGAAGTCAACACTTCCTTTCTGAAGTTTCCGTCCAGGCAACGATCAGAACAGAACTGTGGAGAAAAAAAAGAGATGTAGTGGAGAAAGGCTGTTCTGTCTGTATGTGGGGTCATGGTCATCATATCCATTTACCGGCTTGTCTGTTTTTCAACAACACTCTGTTGAAAAGTGCTGTGTCCCGGGATAACTGCCTTACTGTCGTCTCTCAGCCCGGGATAACTGCCTTACTGTCGTCTCAGCCCGGGATAACTGCCTTACTGTCGTCTCAGCCCGGGATAACTGCCTTACTGTTGTCTCTCAGCCCGGGATAACTGCCTTACTGTTGTCTCAGCCCGGGATAACTGCCTTACTGTCGTCTCTCAGCCCGGGATAACTGCCTTACTGTCGTCTCAGCCCGGGATAACTGCCTTACTGTCGTCTCAGCCCGGGATAACTGCCTTACTGTCGTCTCAGCCCGGGATAACTGCCTTACTGTCCTCTCAGCCCGGGATAACTGCCTTACTGTCCTCTCAGCCCGGGATAACTGCCTTATTGTCGTCTCAGCCCGGGATAACTGCCTTATTGTCGTCTCAGCCCGGGATAACTGGGATAACTGCCTTACTGTCGTCTCAGCCCGGGATAACTGCCTTACTGTCGTCTCTCAGTCCGGGATAACTGCCTTACTGTCGTCTCAGCCCGGGATAACTGCCTTACTGTCGTCTCTCAGCCCGGGATAACTGCCTTACTGTCGTCTCAGACCGGGATAACTGCCTTACTGTCGTCTCAGCCCGGGATAACTGCCTTACTGTCGTCTCAGCCCGGGATAACTGCTTTACTGTCGTCTCAGCCCGGGATAACTGCCTTACTGTCGTCTCTCAGCCCGGGATAACTGCCTTACTGTCGTCTCTCAGCCCGGGATAACTGCCTTACTGTCGTCTCTCAGCCCGGGATAACTGCCTTACTGTCGTCTCAGCCCGGGATAACTGCCTTACTGTCGTCTCTCAGCCCGGGATAACTGCCTTACTGTCGTCTCAGCCCGGGATAACTGCCTTACTGTCGTCTCAGCCCGGGATAACTGCCTTACTGTCGTCTCTCAGCCCGGGATAACTGCCTTACTGTCGTCTCAGCCCGGGATAACTGCCTTACTGTCGTCTCTCAGCCCGGGATAACTGCCTTACTGTCGTCTCAGCCCGGGATAACTGCCTTACTGTCGTCTCAGCCCGGGATAACTGCCTTACTGTCGTCTCAGCCCGGGATAACTGCCTTACTGTCGTCTCAGCCCGGGATAACTGCCTTACTGTCGTCTCAGCCCGGGATAACTGCCTTACTGTCGTCTCTCAGCCCGGGATAACTGCCTTACTGTCGTCTCTCAGCCCGGGATAACTGCCTTACTGTCGTCTCTCAGCCCGGGATAACTGCCTTACTGTCGTCTCAGCCCGGGATAACTGCCTTACTGTCGTCTCAGCCCGGGATAACTGCCTTAATGTCGTCTCAGCCCGGGATAACTGCCTTACTGTTGTCTCAGCCCGGGATAACTGCCTTACTGTCGTCTCTCAGCCCGGGATAACTGCCTTACTGTCGTCTCTCAGCCCGGGATAACTGCCTTACTGTCGTCTCAGCCCGGGATAACTGCCTTACTGTCGTCTCTCAGCCCGGGATAACTGCCTTACTGTCGTCTCAGCCCGGGATAACTGCCTTACTGTCGTCTCAGCCAGGGATAACTGCCTTACTGTCGTCTCTCAGCCCGGGATCGCCGTACTTCACAGAGAAGAAACAGACTGAAAAACACCAACTCATCAGTCCTGGGAGAAGATGAGAGGGGGAGGAGAGGAGGATGGATAGTGATACAGGGGTATCGGGCTTTCTCTAGGTCTGAGTGTCTGTCTGCTGTCTGGCCAACTCAAGGGTTTCTGTGTGGGCTGAAGAGTGTGGATGCAGAGTGACTAGAGGATCTGTCATCCACACACACACACAGTTTCACATTCATTTGTCTGGGCTTTCTTCGTTATATAGTTAGATTTTACACCCCGTGTTAGAGTGATTGGTATCGTGGACCACTGCTTGCAGGGCGTCTAGACGCTAGACAAACACACACGCACACAAACCTGTGAAGTTTGCATCGTGTGTAAAGAGACACCTCTCTCTAAAAAGGGACACACCCACACACGAAAACACATGCACACACACACACACACACACACACACACACACACACACACACACATGAAAACACATGCACACACACGTACATGCCAACACTGTTCACTTAGGTGGAAATCATATGTGCTTCGTAGGTGGGAATGACAGACTCACACCCATAAACAATTGTGGCAGGATCTGATAACATGTCTCGCCCTTTGACCCCTACTGAGTAGCAGGCTAGTGGCTGGTGCCTGACTATCACTCTGCATTCTGCCCAGGTCCTCCCAGCCCTCCCTGTCCTCCGCCTCCACCCTCGGGCCTAATCAATGGATATCTGCTGCCATTGATCCACAGCAGGGATCTTTGCCGCGCATGGATAAGCCAGGTCTGGGTCATCTCCCCTGCAGTCCCTCCCAGCTTAGTGACACCATGACTCTGCACTGAATATGTGCTTTCAGCTACACCATTACACAGCAGTACACAGAGTAAACTCATACACAGATAGTTCTACAGGAGTAGGATGACATTGCCTCTAGATACACACTAGTCTAAGGTCAGTGTGCCTATCATTTTCTACCCAGAGAAGTTCTGTAGTTGCCCAGTTTCTTAAGTGTCTCCCCCTGGGGGCAGTGTGTGTGTGTGTGTGTGTGTGTGTGTGTGTGTGTGTGTGTGTGTGTGTGTGTGTGTGTGTGTGTGTGTGTGTGTGTGTGTGTGTGTTCAAACGGACAGCAGATGCCATTATTTACACATTGGTGACACTACAAAACCCACGGCACTGCAGAATTTGTATGTGTATCATGCTGGGAGAAAAGTGGCCATCATCGAAAAATACCTTTTAGCTGCGTTTGTGTGTGGTATTACTGTATAATGATAACATCTCAGTGCTCTGTCGATGTCAGTAACCTCTGTTTAATCCTGCAGAAGTGTGTAGCAGAGCCAGAGACTGTCTTCCACAGTCCTTGACCATTGGCTGATCGTTTAAACCTGTGTGTGTGTGTGTGTGTGTGTGTGTGTGTGTGTGTGTGTGTGTGTGTGTGTGTGTGTGTGTGTGTGTGTGTGTGTGTGTGTGTGTGTGTGTGTGTGTGTGTGTGTGTGTCTCCAGTGTTATTGACTACGCCCAGGGAGCATCCTCACAGTACGTAGTTGATTTTATCAGGATCATTCATTCCCCGTTTGGCTTACAACACACACACACACAGACAGACAGGTGATCCTTGAGGTAAGGCTTAGAATTAGATGAGAAAAGCTTCAGATACACTTAATGTTCGCCTAGGTCTCAGTCACGGTTTCTGCCTATGTGTTTGTGTGCGTGTGTGTGTGTGTGTTGTCTGGTTCTCAGTCACGGTTTGCGTGCCATTATGAAAGGTCATCACACATGGTGACTCATCACCGGTTATCACCCTCATGCACCTTCCAGCCTGCTTGAAGACACACACACACACACCTCTAAGCCTTATATAAAAGCTATTTCTCTGTCTTGACATTTAAGCCAGAATGTTCCTCTCTCTCATGGTGCTGTACCACTATTACTGTGAGTAACAACACTATCTCAGACCCACACACCCACTGGTTGGATATCTCACAACTGCTTTGGTTCCACTCATTTGGGTCCTCGGACACAGCTGGATCTCCTCTCCTCCTTCGCTGCAATCACTCTTTCCTCTCCTCCTCTCCTTCCCTTTCCACTTATCTCTCTCCTCTCCTCCTACCGCTCTCTTTCTCCTTTCGTCCTCAATCCTCCACTCTTCCTCTCTCTTTTCCCCTCACATTCCTTTCCTTCTCTCTCAAACTGCTGATAAGAGTGTACCCATAGGAACCGGCCGGCTACTTAGAGAGCTTAGGCCCCCACTAATTACCAAATATCTCCCTAATAACCCAGGATGGAGAGAGGGAGGGAGGGACAGAGAGGGAGGGAGAGATGGGAAGAGGTAGAGAGAGAGGGACAGAGAGAAAAGGGAGCAGAACACGAAAAAGAGAGGAGAGAGATGGAGAACGGAGCGAAAGAGAGAGTTGAGGTAATTGGTGTGTTGAAGAACAAAGACTTGTTTTTGACTGACAGATTCTAGATTTATTATGAGAGGAGCTGAGAGAAGAGGAGAGGAAAGGAGTGTCGAGGAGAGGAGAGAGTCGATGACACAGAACACTTTTACTGCAGTAACAGTATCAGCTCTCTCCAACACACACAGCTACCTACAGTATATAATACACCGGGTCGTTCGAGGACCTGGATGCAGATTTGTAGAAACCCGGGAACCAAAACGGATCATTCAAAGAGTTATCCTATGGGGACAGCCAAATAACCCTTTAAGTTTCTAGATTCTCCCTTTGTGTGCGTGTGTCACGGGCTAACCTGCATGGGCTGACTACCTCAGACTAGGAGTAACTGACTCCCACTCTCACCCTCAGACAATGTCATTTAAGATGGATACATCTGGTCTAGTCTTACATTCTTAAACATGACTGAATTCTAAATGTCCTTCTCTTCCTAGGAAGCATTCGGACTCTCCTTTACAATGCTAATTCCCCCCCAACATGCATTTTGTGAGGCGTCACACCCACGCTATTTTTAGAAGATAACAGAGCCTGCTGTCCTTCTTAAGGAGGGAGAGAATATTTTGTTAATGGAAAGGTCCTTGAGGGGGCGAGATGGAGAGAGGGAGGGAAGAAGAGAGAGAGAGAGATTGAGGGAGAGTGAGCACCGAGATGCATTCCTCTCCACTGTCCGAGAGAAGGCATTTAGAAGTTCATTATGTACATACATTAGGAAATCACGTAATACGGAGAGGAGAGAGAGAGAGAGCTCTCTGTGTGTGCCTGTGGTTGAACGGCAGGATGAGATAAACTCCCACACACATCTGCATAGCACACATACATAAACACACACACACACACACACACACACAAAATCTGCTTCGCAACAGAGCAGGAAAAATGGGTAAATAGCGTTGCATCTCTTTTCCTCCCACCAGATATAGACCCTTATATCTGAGTGAGTGTCTCCAGACCCATAGTGTCGTGTCCCTGGACCGACAGAACCATAGCCCCATAATGCCCCCCTGATAATCTCACTGTAAGAGCCTCTCTCACAGCGACACTACAGCAGGCAGCAGATCTCCTCATAGACAGACTTACGCACCACGTTCGATGTGGTAGAATACACTACGCTCACTTCAAGGAAGCAGCAGGGAGCTGTTCTCTTGTCAGGATCCATTCGCCAGAAACTGTGTGGGGCAGAGAAAGGAGAGTGGTTACGAACAATATGGACCCTGTAGAGACGGGAGATGAGTAGTAGTTTACATGGTGTGAATAGAGGGGAGATAGAGGAAAGAAAGAGAAAGCTAGAAAGAGAAAAAGAGACGGAGACACAGAGAGAGAGAGAGAGGCAGTGAGAGAGGGAGAGAGAGAGAGACAGAGAGAGAGACAGAGAGAGATGGGAAAGAGAAAGAGAGGTCGGGTTATAGTGGCAGGCTGCAGGCTGTAGACAGAGAGAGGGGGGGTGGGGTCGGTGTTACACCCTTCACCAAGTTGCCTCGGAGACCCTCAGTCCTGTCAGACCCCATTACTTCAGCGTGCGTGGAGTACACCGCAACACAACTATCACAGCACACAAGAGCACAACACTAGAGATGAAATCCCTGAGACGAAATGCACCAACACACAACTGCAACCCTACAGCACCCCTGGGAATGCACTAAAACACCTTTTAAAATACGTAACAACAACCTCACAGATACATAACAGAGACTGCTCTGTGGGGTTCAGTTCTGACCAGACACAGTCCTGAGTGAAAGGATGAGGGCCGGAGGCCGAGGGGGGATGAGAGGGGTTCTGTAACCCCTTCTGACCAGAACTCTTAGATCAACTACTTGCTGGACGGGTTGTGTTGAACCACACTACAGTTTGAAGAAGACGGTTGCGGTCATTAATGTGCAATGAGAGGAGAGAGGAGATGGTTGACGGTCGAACATGCTCAGAACAGAAATATGGGAGGGAGGGAGGGAGGGAGGGAGGGAGGGAGGGAGGGAGAGAGAGGGAAGGAAGGATAGGGAGGGTGAAACAGCTTTTTACAAAGAGGGAGATAAGTGGTAAAGAGGCTTTCATTGATATATTGTATAACACTCCTGGATCCCCACAGGGATGGAAACGTGTGGTATTTACTTCTTCGATTCTTGAATTGGAATCTCAATTCTCTCCCCGAATGGATTGAATGATTGAAATGGAATCGACCTCAACACAACAAACTACAAAACACGGTCATTACCATTACCATTCTGTTTGTAAAATAATGTTGCTGGTAACACCAGGGTCATATAACCATATAAACCATATAAACACAACATCACCACAACATAACCACAACGTGACCACAACATAACTACAACGTATCCATAGCATAGACCTAACCACAACGTTACCACAACAGCACTGTGAGAATCGCTAGAAGATGTTCGTTCAACCAGCCAACACGCAGCAATGGATCAATAATAGCTGATGCTGCTGTTAATCAGTTGACACTGCTGGTAATTGAAGCCATAATAGTCATGTCTCTGCTTTATTTTGACTATCTTCTACATTCTAGAATAATAGACTATGAAATAACACACATGGGATCATGTAGTAACCAAAAAAGTGTTAAACAAATCAAAATATATTTGAGATTTGAGATTCTTCAAAGTAGCCACCCTTTGCCTTGATGACAGCTTTGCACACTATTGGCATTCTCTCAACTAGCTTCATGAGATAGTCACCTGGAATACATTTAAATGAACAGGTGTGCCTTGTTAAAAGCTAATTATTGCAATTGGGCCAATCAGTTGTGTTGTGACATGGTAGGGGTGGTATACAGAAGATAGACCTATTTGGTAAAAAGACCAAGACCATATTATGGCAAGAACAGCTCAAATAGGCAAAGAGAAATGACAGTCCATCATTACTTTAAGACATGAAGGTCAGTCAATCTGGATCATGTCAAGAACTTTGAACGTTTCTTCAAGTGCAGTCGCAAAAACCATCAAGCGCTATGATGAAACTGGCTCTCATGAGGACCACCACAGGAAAGGAAGACCCAGAGTTACCTCTGCTGCAGAGGATAAGTTCATTAGAGTTAACTGCACCTCAGTTTGCAGCCCAAATAAATGCTTTACAGAGTTCAAGTAACAGACACATCTCAACATCAGCTGTTCAGAGGAGACAGGCCTTCGTGGTCGAAATTCTGCAAAGAAACGACTACAAAGGACACAAATAAGAAGAAGAGACTTGTATGGGCCGAAAAACACGAGCAATGGATATTAGACCGGTGGAAATCTGTCCTTTTGTCTGATGAGTCCAAATGAGAGATTTTTCGTTCCAATCGCTGTGTCTTTGTGAGATGCAGAGTAGGTGAACGGATGATCTCTGCATGTGTAGTTCCCACTGTGTAGCAAGGAGGAGGAAATGTGACAGTGTGGGGGTGCTTTGCTGGTGACACTGTCAGTGATTTATTTAGAATTCAAGGCACACTCAACCAGCATGGCTACCACAGCATTCTGCAGCGATATACCCGTCCCATCTGGTTTGAGATTAGTGGGACCATCATTTGTTTTTCAACAGGACAATGACCCAACACACCTCCAGGCTATGAAAGAGCTATTCGACCGAGAAGAAAGTTGGTGTACTGCAGCAGATGACCTGGCTTCCACAATCACCCGACCTCAACCTAATTGAGATGGTTTGTGAGGAGTTGGACCGCAGAGTGAAGGAAAAGCAACCAACAAGTGCTCAGCATATGTGGGAACTCCTTCAAGACTGTTGGAAAAGCATTCCAGGTGAAACTGGTTTAGAGAATGCCAAGAGTGTGCAAAGCTGTCATCAAGGCAAAGCTGGCTACTTTGAAGAATCTAAAACCTAAAATATATTTAAACCCTTTTTTGGTTACTACATGATTCCATATGTGTTATTTCATAGTTTTGATCTATTCACTCTAATTCTACAATGTAGAAAATAGTCAAAGAAATTAAAAACCCTGGAATGAGTACGTGAGTAGGTGTGTCCAAACTTTTGACCGGTACTGTATATTATGACGACATTTTGGTGAGCGTTCGTCAGGTTTTCTTCTGGCTATTCGAGCACACAAAGTCTACACCCCTTCTTAGGTGATTGGTCAACAGTAGGGATCCTTCAAGTGTTTGTTGTCATTCAATGACAGACAACTGGTTTTCATGAGGCAAATAAAAATCAAGAAATACTGCACCAAACATCCTAGTTAGATGTAATATTGCAAGACTAAGACCTCTGCAAAAACGTCAAAAAGAAATGACAGATTTCTTGAGTTACCTTCGATGAATTCTGACTATGTTGAGGAAGTGTACTGGCTACGGCGTCTGAAGAGGGACAAACAGCAATATTACCCCTTTTTTCTTGTTTTTCAAACTAAGGTATTGTAAGGGAATATGCGAGCACAGGCGTTCAGTTCGTCTAGCCGAGTTCTGCAAGGAACAAACCAAACCTATCCATGTGGACGCCTTAACTCACTCATCCCCAGCTACGACATGTGCAGATGCTGGCGGCGCGTACCAGAAAAACACATTCTCTATCTTACTGCTGCCGTGTCAGGGACATTAGGAGGCGCACCAGCCACTGTCTGCGCCAAGGGTACCTTCATCATCAGATTCCATTTCCTGTAGACAGACTGCGCGCTCAGGCAGACAAACACACACAGAGTGATTTGTGTCCAAGGTGGGCATTATGGCTCTCAGGCCTCGTTTCATTTCTTTGTTTTTCTCCACCACTCAAGCGATTCACTTTTTACACCAAAAGCACTTTGCATTTAAAACCCATAGGAGGGCTCTGTGTGTGTGTGTGTGTGTGTGTGTGTGTGTGTGTGTGTGTGTGTGTGTGTGTGTGTGTGTGTGTGTGTGTGTGTGTGTGTGTGTGTGTGTGTGTGTGTGTGTGTGTGTGTGTGTGTGTGTATTCAGGGGACATTATTCAGGCAGATGTGAGTGAATCGAAGCAGAAAACCTGGTTGTTCAGTCTGTCATCCCATCGTATGCTGTCATTATGGAACAGCCAACCTACAAAGTTGACGAGCCAACCTACAAAGACACAGACACACAAACACACAATGCCAGATACCTGTGTCACACAGTGTGGAGGCCTGCTGTTGTCTGCCTGTCAAGGTACAGTATATATATATATATCTGCCGTATATATATATATATAATATATATATATATATGGCAGAGATAGAAAGGCAGCTGCTGGATGAAGATGGATGAGGAGGGCCTGTGTGAGTGTCGTACGGTGCCCTGGGCACGTTCATCACTTAGATCTGTGTTTGAACAGATGAAGGTGATAAAGGTACTGTAGTATAACACACACACACACACACACACAGCCTTCTAACAGCAGGCCTGATAAAGGCATTAGTGCCTTGTAATGAACCAACCGAGGATGATTAATCCCTCTCTCTCCGCTCTGTCTCTCTCTCCCCCTCTTTCCTGTGATGGGATGAGAGCCTGGTGTTAACACTTAATCAAACTGGACAAAGGCTGCCATTACAGAGAGACAGGGAAGGCGGAGGTCAAACAATAGGGCTCTGTATCAAAGCTAAAGAAACAAGTCCCTCCCTGAGAGACATTCAACATGATTGTCTATCTGATCAGAGGCACACAGTAGCGAGGCTGTAATCAAACCACTCTGTAGTTCCTCTCTGAGCGAATAGGGCTAGGCCCTGCCTGAGAAAGATAGTAGCTGACAGTAGCAGACAGAAATTCTGTGGTGGGGAGGGTCTCTAGTCAATTTGCAGTAGTATGGATGTGAGCAGCTCTCTGAGAGGCCCAATCACAGAGAAAGTAGCCGTCTGTCTTGGGATGAGACAGTGATCTGGTCACTCTGCAGCAGTATGGATTTGATCTCTAGCTCCTGATGTGGAGGGTCTCTTTGCAGTATTATGGATCTCTGTGTGTGTGTGTGTGTGTGTGTGTGTGTGTGTGTGTGTGTGTGTGTGTGTGTGTGTGTGTGTGTGTGTGTGTGTGTGTGTGTGTGTGTGTGTGTGTTGTGTGTGTTTCTGTGTGTGCGTGCAGGCGTGCCTGCCACCGCGTGTGTTTGTGCATTCCTTCCTGTGTGTGGCTGGAAAGAGAGCTCTCCTAACGGGTAACGGTATTAAAATGCCAATATTGGTTGGAGGACCTCCCTCTCTGGCCTATCAGGAGCTAATTGAAGTGAAGCCATTGATTGGCTGGTTATCTGAGATGGTTGAGGGGGGATCCATAGTGTGTGTCTGCAGAAATGGAGGCCAGGCTGATTGTGGAGTAGGCAGAGAGCAATTGACTGGACCACCAGCAACAGCATATAGATTAAAGCCTTGTATCGGTAATAACCACCTGGCTGCGATACGGACAGACAATCATTCCTGTTTAACGGTGCGGAACAATGCTCCTAACAAGGGCTTTTTTTTACTGTCCAGTTACATGGCCTTAAGATCCTATGTTCCCTGCTGCGCTCTCTACTTTTGTTAAATGGAATAGTGTGCGTGGTGTGTGTATAGAATAGCGAGCTCGTCGGGGATCAACGCCTGTCTGTGTCCATACAGTTATCCATCAACGTATAAAGAGAGGGAAGGAATTCACAGCAGCCAGATCAATGGTTGCTCCTCTTTCTTTCTGTCTGGTTCCTTTCTCCTTGTTGTCGCTCTGACGTCAAGCCAAGGACCCACCGAGGGGACCGCTTAGTGACTGCTATTAAAAATTCACAGCATGAGACACACACACACTTCCTGCCCCGACAGAACACAGCCTTCACACGCACACATACACACTTCACTTCCTGCCGAGACTAAACACAGCATCGCATCCCACCCAGAAGACAACTGGAGATAGACAGACAGAAAGAGAAAAGAGCATCTCTTTGGCCAACAGCATTGACTGAGACGGACTGCTGCTGATGGGAACACTTGAGATCAGCTGACGGGAACAAAACTGCCGTGTGAGAGGGTTCAATAGTGTTCTGTACTTGTTCCATTATGAAAGAACATTCCCCTCTTTCAGACGGTCTCTCCCTGGGATACAGAATCAGTGTCTCTGTGAGTAATCAGATTACATAACTGAGTTTGGGTTCTCCGAAAGTAACTGATTACAATTTTGGACAGGTAACTAAGTTCTCCAAAAGTATTGGTGACCAATGGGGGGAGTATTGGTGACAAATGACATGGAGAGGAGAGGAGTGTTGGTGCATGCGTCTGCAGTGGGACATGTGGCAGCGCGAAGCACCATGGGAACAGTGCGAGGCACGCTAAGTCATGTACACACACTCACAAACACACACTCTGCCCGAGGAAGCCCAGCATCAGACTTTTACTTCCTGTGTTAGTGAGTGATGCCAGGAGAGAGACACATACACACACACAGGGCCAGCCAGTGCATGGTGCCAGGGAAAGAGACCGTTTGTGCCAGCTTCAGTGACCAGTGCCCTCTACAGGGCTGTTCTGATCAACCACAATAGAACACACACACACACACACACACACACACACACACACACACACACTAAATATAGGAGTCGACAGGTGCACAACATACTAAACCACACACACAGTAGCACAGTATAACTCGACAGGGACACAGAAAAAGAGGTGATATGTCAGAGTTAGAGACTTTACCACTGTATTACAGTATTTAGGTAAAGAGGATCCTCTCCGTTAACACAGAGCTCGAAATGTGTGGCAACAGCCACCTTTAAATCTGTCATTTTTCACGTGCGTCCATCCATCCAAGCATCATCCATCGTCACATTGAGAATAACTTCTCCATCCACAAGCTGCTTCTCTCCCGACTGATGCGTCCAATTAGAGCCCTGGGAAACGTAAGGGGATTCAAAGCCAGCGTGTTATTTATGACTTCAATGCTACATTGCTGTTACTGAATGGCTGGATGGCTCTTTCTACTTTACCATTCCTATTTTGAGGATGGAGAAAGGGACTGGGCAAATTCACAGAGATATATATACACTATAGATATTTATGTATTGTGTATGTATAGTACCAGTCAAAAATTGGGACACACCGACTCAAAGGTTTTTCTAGATTTTTACTATTTTCTACATTGTAACTAAAACTATGAAATAACACATATGGAATCATATACTGTAGTAACCAAAAAAGTGTTAAACTTGTCAAAATATATTTTAGATTTTAGACTTTGGCTTGTTTAACACAGACCTCTATCCTATGCTAGCTTGCTACCGATGGCCCGGCTAGCTGTCTGAATCGCCGTGACCCCAACCAACCTCACTACTCACTGGACCCTTATGATCACTCGACTAAGCATGCCTCTCCTTAATGGAAATATGCCTTGTCCATTGCTGTTCTGGTTAGTGTTTATTGGCTTATTTCACTGTAGAGCCTCTAGCCCTGCTCACTATACCTTATCCAACCTTTCAGTTCCACCACCCACACTTGCGATGACATCACCTGGTTTCAATGATGTTTCTAGAGACAATATCTCTCTCATCATCACTCAATACCTAGGTTTACCTCCACTGTATTCACATCCTACCACACCTTTGTCTGTACATTATACCTTGAAGCTATTTTATTGCCCCCGAAAACCTTCTTTTACTCTCTGTTCCGGACATTCTGTACGACCAATTCTCATAGCTTTTAGCCGTACCCTTATCCTATTCCTCCTCTGTTCCTCTGGTGATGTAGAGGTGAATCCAGGCCCTGCAGTGCCTAGCTCCACTCCTATTCCCCAGGCGCTCTCTTTTGATGACTTCGGGAACCGTAATAGCCTTGGTTTCATGCATGTTAACATTAGAAGCCTCCTCAAATTTGTTTTATTCGCTGCTATAGCACACTCTGCCAACCCGGATGTTCCAGCCGTATCTAAATCCTGGCTTAGGAAGGAAATTCTAAAATCTTCATCCCTAACTACAACATTTTCAGACAAGATAGAAAGGCCAAAGGGGGCGGTGTTGCAATCTACTGCAAAGATAGCCTGCAGAGTTCTGTCCTACTATCCAGGTCTGTACCCAAACAATTTGAACTTCTACTTTTAAAAATCCACCTCTCTAAAAACAAGTCTCTCACCGTTGCCGCCTGCTATAGACCACCCTCTGCCCCAGCTGTGCTCTGGACACCATATGTGAACCCCCATCTATCTTCAGAGCTCGTGCTGCTAGGCGACCTAAACTGGAACATGCTTAACACCCCAGCCATCCTTCAATCTATGCTTGATGCCCTCAATCTCAAACAAATTATCAATGAACCTACCAGGTACCACCCCAAAGCCGTAAACACGGGCACCCTCATAGATATCATCCTAACCAACATGCCCTCGAAATACACCTCGGCTGTTTTCAACCAAGATCTCAGCAATCACTGCCTCATTGCCTGCATCTGTAATGGGTCAGCGGTTAAAAGACCTCCACTCATCACTGTCAAACACTCCCTGAAACACTTCAGCGAGCAGGCCTTTCTAATCGACCTGGCCGGGGTATCATGGAAGGATATTGATCTCATCCCGTCAGTAGAGGATGCCTGTTTTTTTTTTAAATGCCTTCCTCACCATCTTAAATAAGCATGCCCCATTCAAGAAATTTAGAACCAGGATCCGATATAGCCCTTGGTTCTCTCCAGACCTGACTGCCCTTAACGAACACAAAAACATCCTATGGTATTCTGCATTAGCATCGAACAGCCCCCGTGATATGCAACTTTTCAGGGAAGCTAGAAACCAATATACACAGGCAGTTAGAAAAGCAAAGGCTAGCTTTTTCAAGCAGAAATTTGCTTCCTGCAACACAAACTCAAAAAAGTTCTGGGACACTGTAAAGTACATGGAGAATAAGAACACCTACTCCCGGCTGCCCACTGCACTGAGGATAGGAAACACTGTCACCACCGATAAATCCACTATAATTGAGAATTTCAAAAAGCATTTTTCTACGGCTGGCCATGCTGCACCCCCCACAGCAACTCGCCCAAGCCTTCCCCATTTCTCCTTCTCCCAAATCCAGTCAGCCGATGTTCAGAAAGAGCTACAAAATCTGGACCCCTACAAATCAGCCGGGCTAGACAATCTGGACCCTTTTTTTCTAAAATGATCTGCCGAAATTGTTGCAACCCCTATTACTAGCCTGTTCAACATCTCTTTCGTGTCGTCTGAGATTCCCAAAGATTGGAAAGCAGCTGCAGTCATCCCCCTCCTCAAAGGGGGGGACACACTCTTGACCCAAACTGCTTCAAACCTATATCTATCCTACCCTGCCTTTCTAAGGTCTTTGAAAGCCAAGTCAACAAACAGATTACCGACCATTTCGAATCCCACTATAACTTCTCCGCTATGCAATCTGGTTTCTGAGCTGTTCATGGGTGCACTTCAGCCACGCTCAAGGTCCTAAATGATATCTTAACCGCCATCGATAAGAAACAATACTGTGCAGCCGTATTCATTGACGACCTGGCCAAAGCTTTCGACTCTGTCAATCACCACATCCTCATCGGCAGACTCGATAGCTTTGGTTTCTCAAATGATTGCCTCGCCTGGTTAACCAACTACTTCTCTGATAGAGTTCAGAGTGTCAAATCGGAGGGCCTGTTGTCCAGGCCTCTGGCAGTCTCTATGGGGGTGCCACAGGGTTCAATTCTTGGACCGACTCTCTTCTCTGTATACATCAATGATGTCGCTCTTGCTGCTGGTGAGTCTCTGATCCACCTCTACGCAGATGACACCATTCTGTATACTTCTGGCCCTTCTTTGGACACTGTGTTAACAACCTTCCAGACGAGCTTCAATGCCATACAACTCTCCATCCATGGCCTCCAATTGCTCTTAAATACAAGTAAAACTAAATGCATACTCTTCAACCGATCGCTGCCTGCACCTGCCTGCCCGTCCAACATCACTACTCTGGACGGTTCTGACTTAGAATATGTGGACAACTACAAATACCTAGGTGTCTGGTTAGACTGTAAACTCTCCTTCCAGACTCCCATCAAACATCTACAATCCAAAGTTAAATCTAGAATTTATTTCACAAAAAAGCATCCTTCACTCATGTTGCCAAACACACCCTTGTAAAACTGACCATCCTGCCGATCCTCGACTTCTGCGATGTCATTTACAAAATAGCCTCCAATACCCTACTCAATAAATTGGATGTCTATCACAGTGGCATCCGTTTTGTCACCAAAGCCCCATATACTACCCACCACTGCGACCTGTACGCTCTCGTTGGCTGGCCCTCGCTTCATACTCGTCGCCAAACCCACTGGCTCCATGTCATCTACAAGACCCTGCTAGGTAAAGTCCCCCCTTATCTCAGCTCGCTGGTCACCATAGCACCCACCTGTAGCACGCGCTCTAGCAGGTATATCTCTCTGGTCACCCCCAAAACCAATTATTCCTTTGGCCGCCTCTCCTTCCAGTTCTCTGCTGCCAATGACTGGAACGAACTACAAAAATCTCTGAAACTGGAAACACTTATGTCCCTCACTAGCTTTAAGCACCAGCTGTCAGAGCAGCTCACAGATTACTGCACCTGTACATAGCCCATCTATAATTTAGCCCAAACAACTACCTCTCCCCCTACTGTATTTATTTATTTATTTTGCTCCTTTGCACCCCATTATTTTTATCTCTACTTTGCACATTCTTCCACTGCAAATCTACCATTCCAGTGTTTTACTTGCTATATTGTATTTACTTCGCCACCATGGCCTTTTTTTGCCTTTACCTCCCTTATCTCACCTCATTTGCTCAAATTGTATATAGACTTATTTTTCTACTGAATTATTGACTGTATGTTTGTTTTACTCCATGTGTTGTTGTATGTGTTGAACTGCTTTGCTTTATCTTGGTCAGGTTGCAATTGTAAATGAGAACTTGTTCTCAACTTGCCTACCTGGTTAAATAAAGGTGAAATAAATAAATAAAAATGTCATAGTTGAGTAGCCAACCTTTGCCTTGATGACAGCTTAGCATACGTTTGGTATTCTCTCAACCAGCTTCATGGGGAATGCTTTTCCAACAGTCTTGAAGGAGTCCCCACATATACTGAGCACTTGTTGCCTGCTTTTCCTTCACTCTGCGGTCCCTCACTCTGCGGTCCCTCACTCTGCGGTCCAACTCTACGCAAACAATCTCAAGTGGATTGAGGTTGGGTGATGTGGAGTCCAGGTCACCTGATGCAGCACCATCATTCTCCTTCTTGGTCAAATAGCCTTTACACAGCCTGGATGTTTGTTGAGTCATTATCCTGTTGAAAAAAAAAATATAGTCCCACTAAGCGCAAACCAGATGGGATGGCGTATCACTGCAGAATGCTGTTGTAACCATGCTGGTTAAGTGTGCCTTGAATTCTAAATAAATAAATTGACAGTGTCACCAGAAAAGCACCCCCACACCATTACCCCACTTCCTCCATGCTTCAAGGTGGGAAGCACATATGTGGAGATCATCCATTCACCAAAAATCTCAAATTTGGACTCATCAGACAAAAGGACAGATTTCCACCAGTCTAATGTCCATTGCTCGTGTTTCTCGGCCCAAGCAAGTCTAATTCTTCTTATTGGTGTCCTTTGGTAGTCGTTTCTTTGCATAAAAATCGACCATGAAGGCCTGATTCACGCAGTCTCCTCTGAACAGCTGATGTTGAGATGTGTCTGTTACTTGAACTCTCGTTTGCGCTGTTCTGTGAAGGGAGTAGTACACAGCGTTGTACGAGATCTTCAGTTTCTTAGAAATTTTTCGCATGGAATAGCCTTAATTTCTCAGAACAAGAATAGGCTGATGAGTTTCAGAAGAAAGTTCTTTGTTTCTGGACATTTTGAGCCTGTAATCGAACCCACAAATGTTGATGCTCCAGGTACACAACTAGTCTAAAGAAGGCCAGTTTTATTGCTTCTTTAATCAGAACAGTTTTCAGCTGTGCTAACATAATTGCAAAAGGGTATTCTAATGATCAATTATCCTTTTAAAATGATAAACTTGGATTAGCTAACACAACGTGCCATTGGAACACAGGGGTGATGGTTGCTGATAATGGGCCTCTGTACGCCTATGTAGATATTCCATTTGAAAAAAATCAGCCGTTTCCAGCTACAATAGTCATTTACAACATTAATTAACAATGTCTACACTGTATTTCTGATGAATTTGATGTTATTTTTTAATAGGATTTTCTTTTGCTTTTCTTTCAAAAAGAAGGACATTTCTAATTGACCTCAAACTTTTGAACGGTAGTGTGTGTGTGTGTGTGTGTGTGTGTGTATATATATATATATATATATATATATGTATGTGTGTGTGTGTGTGTGTGTGTGTGTGTGTGTGTGTGTGTGTGTGTGTGTGTGTGTGCCCCATTAGTAGAGAGCAGTGGGAGTATGAGTGTGCTGTGCCCCCAGGCGGAAGGAGAGAGTTCCTATGATGAGTCTGACAGTACTGCTCCATGCTGCTTAAATCCTCTCTTCTCCTTCTTCTCAATCCCTCTCTCTTTCTCCACCCTTATAAGGCCGGAGTGCTTTTAGAACCCCCTCCTCTCAACTTCAAACTCCTTCCCTCTCTCTACATCTCTCTCTCTTTCACTCTCTTCATCCCTCTCTCTCTCTCACCGTCTTCCTCTCTGTCTCTCTCTCTGAGCTGGTGATTAGCACTGTAGAGGTCAGAGCGTGTGAACTCTGGGTGAAGGCTCTGAAATGGAGCTACTTTGGCTCTCTCCCAGCCTTCGTAGAACACACAAACACACGCACACACACACACTAATCTCTCCTAACACACACACACACACACTTCCATCAGCCTGAAAGCACTGCAGCAACAGGATTTCTGACATGCTTCTTTCAAGAGGTTCAACATTTGTTCTCAAGCAAAATACTTCAGCCTAAACGAATGCTTCTCCGACAAAAATGTCTTGAAGGGTGTGTCTCCAATCTCCAATGCCACTGACCACACTCTCTCACACAGAGAGAGAGAGAGAGAGAGAGAGAGAAATGTCCTGATAGTTAGCCACCCACACAAACATATGTTTCATATTCTCACAGGAAACTAGTATTGCAGACACTCCCACGTACGCACACATGCATGCACACACAGCACTGACGATCTGTGAACAGCTGTCAGTCAGCAGTAGGTCCTTGCAGTGCAGATATGCTGTAGCTCCTCTCCTCCAACAATGGAACTAGAAGGACTAGGAACGTGCTGATTTTCACAGCTAACTCTCCAGTGTTAAATCAACACTGAGTGTTCATTTTAACAGTGGTTCAGTGTCTATACTGGTCCACACTTTTCAGTGTTAAATTAACACGCTACTTAGTGCCTTGCCTTTCAATTGAATTGTAGAGTTACCACCCATGACTTTATTTGTTAGTGACAGAGACATGGTTGTTGACATTCATCCATTTTTAGTTGTGGTTTTCTTCAAGTGTGACTCTAAGCAAATATGTTCATATTATTATTTAAAGCACTGCAACACATATTACATAAGACCTTATTTTGAGGGCCTAGAGTTTCGCCTAACACAGTGGCATGAAACTCTAGTTTTACAATCAGGCCTGCAAGTCAAATTATGCTGGCTTGTAAAAGTGCCATTTGAACCCAGCCAGAGCAGGTATAGCCAACATTTTGAGTTTGTCTTCACCCGCAACCTACGAGACTAGCTCGACCATCTAAACTGAAATAACCATTTCAGTGATGGGTGCAATAACAGATTGGATTAGTTTAGAAAAAAATGTATGTTATTTATATTTGAGTAGCATACGATTAATTCACGAATCAATCAATAGATATTGAAAGATACAATTCCCCCAAAAAACCCACCTGCAACAGAGCATGCAGGGAAATATGATAATGATGGGCGTGGTTTTGGTTTAACACTGGTTATTAACACCAACACTTGAGTTATTTTACTTACAGAGTTAATTGAACACCTGAATCAACACTAGAAATGTTATACTGCAAAATCAACACTAGGTAACACTGGCCAATTTGCTGTGTGGACTTCATCCCTTTTCACTCTCTTTCCTTCTCTCCCTCTCTTTACCTTCCCACTCTCTCTCTCCATCCCCCTCTCCTTCCCACTCTCTCTCTCCTTCCCTCTCTCCTCTCTCCATCCCCCTCTCCTTCCCTCTCTCCTTCCCTCTCTCCTCTCTCCATCCCCCTCTCCTTCCCTCTCTCCTCTCTGTTGCCATACGGTGCTGGCAGTGTTTTGTTCCTCTGACAAATTTTACAGACCTGCTTCTGTTTACTGCATGTTAAATATGTAACACTCCTCTACATCACAATGCAACACTTCTATAAAATACGCAACCTCACCCAGGCATATCTCTCTCTCTCTCACACACACACACGCACTGATCCCCTTGTTAGTGTGTCTCAGAGGTAGAGAGTCAGTGAGGTGAGATGAGGTACAACTAATCAGCATCTCATTACAGAAGATTAGACGACAGAGACACAAAATCTCCCCTACAGGAATAGAACAGGTGTCATAAACACACCAAACACATCTGAGACACATACTCAGACCAAGAAAGATGCTAATGGCACAGACAGACTCCTAATACTCAATGTGTCAACTATCACAGAGCTATGTATGGTTCCAGTATCATTCTCTATCTCCCAGTCCCCCCCCCCCCCCCCTTACCTCTCTCCCTCTCAGCAGGTTGGAGGATTACGTGGACCAGCATTCCTCTGTGTGACGGACCCATTCATCATGTGACCCACCTGCTGGCTGCACCTGTCTTGTTGCGGGCTGTGGTTGCAGTGCGGCGTGGGTAATCTTCCAGGGCCTGAGGGTGCACGTCAAACGCGCATCCGATTCTCTTTCTCTCTCTTTCTCACTCCCACTCTCTTCCTCTCTCTCTCCATCCCTCCCTCCACCCTTTCTTCCTCTCTCCCTCCACCCTCTCTCTCCTTCCCTCTCTTCCTTCCTCCATTTCTCTCTCTGTCTATCTGATTTATTAGCCGTAGAGCCTGGGGAGCAGGAGGTAGCTGTTTCTGTCAAAGGATTTCATGCTTGCAGGAACACAAGTGTCATTTAACCAGGCAAAGGGGGGAAAAACTTTCCTTGTTGTTCAAAAATGAATTTCAAGCCTCATCTGCTCTTCCTGAATTCCCCCATTCACGGGCTAACACCCCTGAGAAAACACGTACACACTGAGTGTGTGTGTGTGTGTGTGTGGGGGGTGGGGGTGTAAGAGATAGACAGAGAGAGAAGACAGAGATAAAGAGAGGGAGAGAAGGGGAGAGAGTGAGTGAGTGAGTGAGTGAGTGAGTGAGTGAGTGAGTGAGTGAGTGAGTGAGTGAGTGAGTGAGTGAGTGAGTGAGTGAGTGAGTGAGTGAGTGAGTGAGTGAGTGAGTGAGTGAGTGAGTGAGTGAGTGAGTGAGTGAGAGGGAGGAATCAGGGGGTTCCCCATCAGTGCACCCCAATGTCCTCCTCTCTCACCTCGTAAAGGCAGACATTACCATGCCAACGGCCCCAAACTGAGACACAACTTAAGCTTTATCACTCAATCTACTGACTCCCCTCAAGCTTAACTACTGTGGCTGGGACATCATAAAACACCATAGAGAATGAATGAACTTCAGGTACAACTTATCCATCTAGTCTGGTGAGACAGTGCCAGAGTACTGCAATCAGTGACAATCCAGCCAACTCCATGCACAGGTGTGTGTGTGTGTGTGTGTGTGTGTGTGTGTGTGTGTGTGTGTGTGTGTGTGTGTGTGTGTGTGTGTGTGTGTGTGTGTGTGTGTGTGAGTGAGACCGCGCGTGCGTGCGTGTGTGTGTGTGACCTGCGAGCTAGGTGATAAAGTGAGGTTCGGGGTGACCTAGAGCTGTTTAATAACATCATCAAACCACGACTCATCCCATGGTTTTTTCACAACCCCCCCCACGAGGGCTGCTCCACGCTCCATGACTTCACAATGGTCTCTATCATTGAATGGTCATAAATGGAGGGCAAAGTGAAGGCCAGATATGTGAATTAACACACAGGTATCAGACAAGAGGGAATAGAATAGAATTCCTTCTTGCGAAGGAAATGTGTCTTTTGCTCGGCTTCCAGAGTGCTTTTCAAGAGGCTCAAAGCACTTTGTAAGGGGTTAACTCACCTCATCCACCACCAATGAGTATCCCGAGTATAGCTCGCTGTGTCTGTCCATGGAGGATGAAGAGAGTTTTGTATGCACTCCCAGATATGGGTGTACAGATGTAGAGTAGAGCAGGCCAGGAAAGCTACAGCAGGATGAATATTTTAGTGGATAAAAGGCTAAAGGAGCATCGCTTCCATATCTTCCTCTTTCCCTCTCTTTCTCTCGCTACCTGATTAATATTACATGAGGAGCCTGGTGGCCTTTCTGAGTGGAGATTTGTTCAGTTTATTGTACACTAACACTCTCTGGTCCTCTGACACACACACACAAATACACAAACACACCATTGAGTCAATTTGCGATTCGTAATTACTGGCACACAGGAAATGTTTGGGGGGAGTGGGTGCGGGGAGATTACGTGACTAATTCCCCAGGAGCCACTTTTAACCAGAAACCACGTCTTTCACAACACTGCTTGCCCTCCACAGGGAGGAGAGGTGCTGTGTGCCATTCTGACGGCTGGTAATGGTTGTGGCTCACGCTCTGAGGAACACCGCAGAAGGAAGGAGGGAGGGAAGAGAGGAGGGGGAGGAAGACGAGAGGAGAACCACACCGTACTACTCAAGGATGGAGTGAGAGGTTGCACTTTGGGATAGAATGATGGAGGGATAGAGTGAAGGAGAGAACCATGACGCATTTAGGGAGAGATAAAGGGAGGAAAGGAGGAGTGGGGACGACGGAGGAGAAGAGAGCCGTGGCGCGCAGTGGGATGGAGAGGAGGAAGGAAGGAAGGAAGGAAGGAAGGAAGGAAGGAAGGAAGGAAGGAAGGAAGGAAGGAAGGAAGGAAGGAAGGAAGGAAGGAAGGAAGGAAGGAAGGAAGGAAGGAAGGAAGGAAGGAAGGAGGGGTGGATGGGTTTGTGGTGAGCAGCGGAGGATGTTAACTTCACGTTGACATCGCCAAGAGGTACTTCCTGTGAAGACATAGAATGATGCCCCCAAGAAGCTCGGTGTGTGTGTGTAGTTCTGGTTTGTGGTGAAAAGTACAGTCTATAGGCCATACCAGCTATGACACTGACACAGCAGTGATGAGATCAGAGCAGCACCATTCAATCCACTGTAGGCTACTGCTGAGTGATCTGATGGCTGCAGGCACCCTTCAAAAGGTTGGGGGCGCAATACCACTACCACCACCACCACTACTACCACCATCACCACCACCACCATTACTACCACCACCACCACTACTACTACCACCACCACCACCACCACCACTACTACTACTACTACCACCACCACCACCACTACTACTACTACTACCACCACCACCACCACTACTACTACTACCACCACCACCGCCACCACTACTACCACCACCACTACTACTACCACCACCACTACCACCACCACTACCACTACCACCACCTCTACCACCACCACTACTACCACTACCACCAGTACCACCACCGCTACTACTACCACCACCTCGACCACCACCACTAACACTACCTCGCGGAAAAACAGTTTACTGGCCCCACTCTTGACAGTAGAGAGAAAAATGTTTTGTTTTAAAGTTACTTTCCTGCAATTCTACATGTTGCCATGGGGTGTAGAGAAGATGTTGCAGTTTAAAGCAAGTTTTCTGCAATTCTACACATTTTGCCAAGGGGCAGAGACATCTTTGCTGTTTTAAATATGATTTTGTGCAATTCGACACATTTTGTAAAGAATTCTTATGTCATGATATCTGAGTGAGAATTACTAACAAAATCAATGGGAGCCCCTTTGGAGGTCAATGGGAGCCCCTTTGGAGGTCAGGGCCCCTGGGCATGTGCTCTGTGTGTCAGTCAGTATTCAGCCATGATTACTACAAATTTAGATTGCTGGCGAGACTTTTTAGACTTACCAATCAAAAAATTGTTAGCTGACATGGCTAATTGAGTGACTGTCAGTCACTGACATAATAAAGAGACAAACGGCTGATTCAAAAACAAATTTCTAAATTGCATCTTGTGTATTCCACTAGTCGCACTCTCCATAGTAATTTGAGACCCCGACTGAGTTCCTAAAAAAAATGAAGGCCCCTAAACAGCCGCTTATGTCGCTTATGCCTGGAACCGGCCCTGCATCCACAGTCCATATAGTGCACTACTTTTGTCCCAAACCCCAACCTATGTTGCAACCACCCTATTTGAAGAGTGAATATCCATCCCAATAACTCTCTGAGGGAACAGTCACCGATGAGTTGAAGTCTTTCCCTCCCTCAGACTGCAGTTAGAGTCTGCTCCTCTAGCTGTGCATATACCAACAGGATGAAAGACTCTTTCTGTGGGTTTGGTTCTCTATATACCCTGCAGTGTCAACAGAACAGAGCAGAGCAGAGCAGAGCAGAGACAGCAGGACAGGTTTTTAGATCAGCCGTCCGTGTCTGCTCTGCTAGAATTAGAGCACTGACAGCAGTTGGTCACTGATCCAGAGACAGTTGTTAAACCCCTAAAAAGCTGAATCACATTAACAGTAGCTGTATGTAATAACTTTAATAATTTTGTAATTTAAAGAACTCATAAAGTTATGTAGGCAACAGTGACGCTACAAAAAATGTACATTTTCAATCTCAATATGTATTAACTATGCAACAGAACAGATGAACAGGAATGACATTTACTCTCATGGGTGGATAAAAATAAATATCTGAAAGCCACGCCCCTACTAAACTACCCCTCCAGTCTTCTGATCTGACCCGCTGGGTCATATCTCAATAAACCAGCACCAATAACCCAGCACCCATCATCAATAACCTAGTGTTTTTAAAGAAAAGAACCCAACAAAGTGACCAAACACCTGCAACCCAGCAGTTAGGTCAAATAAACAACCCAGCATTTTTTTAAGTGAGAGAAAGATAGAGAGAGAGAGAGTAACAGAAAAATACACCTTTTACAGTGATTTTTTGACAACATTTATTAAGTTTGCATAGAAAATAGATGCGACAATTGCCCGCTACGCTCAAAAGAAATGCTGGGTTAAAAACAACCCAGCGCTGGATAAATAGTGGACAGAACACAGATTGGGTTCTTTTTGACCCAGCCAGTTGGGTGACTTAGTTGGGTTATTGAGCTATTTTGCAACGGGTCAGAACAGAAGACTGGAGGCATGGCTTAGTAGAGGTGTGGGTTTTAGATAGTTCATTTTGGCCACCTGTGAGAGTAAATGTCATTCCGGTTCTTCTTTTCTGTTGCAGTAAACACATGTTGAGGCTTACACAAGTTCAGTTCCTAAAGTGCCTATGTGGATCCTAACGTTGAGATAGTTACCACTTTACAGTATTTTAACTAATAGTATTATTAATTGTATATTTAAATATGTGATGTGCCAAAGTATTGAAAGGAGATTTCACTTTTAGTGTACAAACATAACATGATGAAGAGGAATTACTCTTATGGGAGGCCAAAAATACCTAACTGAAAGCCACGGCCCCAACATGCCACGCCTCCTGAAAATAACCTATGGATTACATTACAAAAAGACCCATCTTCTGGGTCAACCCAGTACAAAAGTGAATAAAAACCCAACCGATGGTTCAATGAACCACTGTTTGGGTAATCAAAAGGCATGGCCTATTCGGGGCAATGAATAACATTGTCCTAAAGAAAATTATAAACGCTAACAAGCCCAACATTGGGATATGCATAGGCACTGAAGGAACTCATGCACTACAAAAGTATCAGTGCTCAACCTTAACATGTGTTGACAATAACAATAGAAAAGATGAACTGGGGTGACATGTACTGGTGGCCAAAAAGAGTGTGTTGTGTGGTTTTCAGCCTTTAACACATTAATGACAGGAATTAACACACGCGTTGAAATATTTAAACAAATCATGTTGTGCCAACACAGTGATTGTGTTAAAAGGAACACATACGTGTCGTCCCTAACTAGACACACGGATGTGTTATAAAATATCACATTTTCTAAGAGTGTGCATGCCCTGTTTCATGTCTCGGGTATCCCGAGATGGCGTAGCAGTAAGACGTCTTGTCGTGTCGTGTCCCTTGTATATATCGTATATATCGTTTTTTTTCTTCTAGTTTTTACATATTTTTCTTCGCATACCTTTTAAAACATTTTGCTAAACCTCAACTTCTAAATACTCTCCTGCAACCCGCCTCACCCAATGTAGCTATTTTTCCTAAAGTATTTATATTTACTTCGGATCCGGAACCCCTCAACTGAAGCTAGCCAGCTAACTACCAGCTATCAGTCAGCAAAACATTGCTAGCGGTCTTCAGCTAACCGGTCATCAGCTAACCTTTAGCTCGGAAAGCTCTCGCCAGTTCGAACAACGCGACTCTAACCAGAGCATAATGGAACTATTTTTTAATTTTTTTTATCCCCGGATTCCCACCGCAAACGGAACATTTTCAGCTGGATCTTCACAACTAGCTATCTAGCTAACCGCAACCCCGGATGATTACTCCTGGCTAGCGTTTCCACCCACTTAGCTTGAAGCTAGCCCGGCCAGAGCTCCTGTGCTACCACCGTAGCATACTCCTGGGCTACAATATCTGGACCCACGACCGGTCTATCGATGTCACCGCATGAAGAGGAATAAACAGACTCACTCCATCGCGACGTCCCCCAAAGGCTAACTCTCTAGCCCTTGCTATCTCCTTGCTTGCTAATTCGGCCCGCTAACTGCTAGCTTGTTTAGCCCCGGTCCGCTAACTGCTACCTTGTTTAGCCCCGGCCTACTAACCGTTAGCTTGTTAGCACAGGCCTGCTAACCGCCTGAATCGCCGCGTCCCAAACACTCACTGGACCCATATTTACTTTCTATCTCTTTTAGATTTTTAATTTGTTTATACCTTCCGGTAACCTGCCTCACCCAATGTGATACGGAATCGCTATTATTTTTTATTTTTAGAACACACTCAAGAACCTCCAGAAGCTAACCAGCTAACTAGCTACAAGCTATTTAGTCATTGTTAGTTTTTTTAACTTGGATAACACTCGCCAGTCCAGCTTCCCTGCCCCATCCACCGCTGCCCCTGGACACTGATCACTTGGCTACATAGCTGATGCATGCTGGACTGTCCATTAATCACGGTACTCCATTCTGCTTGTTTATGTTTTATCTGTCGGCCCCAGCCGCACTCAGGCTCTATGTGTAGTTAATCCGACCCTCCCTCTGCCTAGTCAACGCCATTTTACCTGCTGTTGTTGTGCTAGCTGATTAGCTGTTGTTGTCTCACCTACTGTTTTAGCTAGCTCTCCCAATTCAACACCTGTGATTACTGTATGCCTCGCTGTATGTCTCTCTCAAATGTCAATATGCCTTGTATACTGTTGTTCAGGTTAGTTATCATTGTTTTAGTTTACAATGGAGCCCCTAGTTCCACTCTTCATACCCCTGATACCTCCTTTGTCCCACCCCCCACACATGCGGTGACCTCACCCATTACAACCAGCATGTCCAGAGATACAACCTCTCTCATCATCACCCAGTGCCTGGGCTTACCTCCACTGTACCCGCACCCCACCATACCCCTGTCTGCGCATTATGCCCTGAATATATTCTACCATGCCCAGAAACCTGCTCCTCTTATTCTCTGTCCCCAACGCTCTAGGCGACCAGTTTTGATAGCCTTTAGCCGCACCCTCATACTACTCCTTCTCTGTTCCGCGGGTGATGTGGAGTTAACCCAGGCCCTGCATGTCCCCAGGCACTCTCATTTGTTGACTTCTGTGATCGAAAAAGCCTTGGTTTCATGCATGTCAACATCAGAAGCCTCCTCCCTAAGTTTGCTGCTCACTGCTTTAGCACACTCTGCTAACCCTGATGTCCTTGCCGTGTCTGAATCCTGGCTCAGGAAGGCCACCAAAAATTCGGAGATTTCCATACCCAACTATAACATCTTCCGTCAAAATAGAACTGCCAAAGGGGGAGGAGTTGCAGTCTACTGCAGAGATAGCCTGCAAAGTAATGTCATACTTTCCAGGTCCATACCCAAACAGTTCGAACTACTAATTTTGAAAATTACTCTCTCCAGAAATAAGTCTCTCACTGTTGCCGCCTGCTACCGACCCCCCTCAGCTCCCAGCTGTGCCCTGGACACCATTTGTGAATTGATCGCCCCCCATCTAGCTTCAGAGTTTGTTCTGTTAGGTGACCTAAACTGGGATATGCTTAACACCCCGGCAGTCCTACAATCTAAGCTAGATGCCCTCAATCTCACACAAATCATCAAGGAACCCACCAGGTACAATCCTAACTCTGTAAACAAGGGCACCCTCATAGACGTCATTCTGACCAACTGGCCCTCCAAATACATCTCCGCTGTATTTGCTGTCTTCAACCAGGATCTCAGCGATCACTGCCTCATTGCCTGTATCCGCTACGGAGCCGCAGTCAAACGACCACCCCTCATCACTGTCAAACGCTCCCTAAAACACTTCTGTGAGCAGGCCTTTCTAATCGACCTGGCCCGGGTATCCTGGAAGGACATTGACCTCATCCCGTCAGTTGAGGATGCCTGGTCATTCTTTAAAAGTAACTTCCTCACCATTTTAGATAAGCATGCTCCATTCAAAAAATGCAGAACTAAGAACAGATATAGCCCTTGGTTCACTCCAGACCTGACTGCCCTCGACCAGCACAAAAACATCCTGTGGCGGACTGCAATAACATCGAATAGTCCCCGCGATATGCAACTGTTCAGGGAAGTCAGGAACCAATACACGCAGTCAGTCAGGAAAGCTAAGGCCAGCTTCTTCAGGCAGAAGTTTGCATCCTGTAGCTCCAACTCCAAAAAGTTCTGGGACACTGTGAAGTCCATGGAGAACAAGAGCACCTCCTCCCAGCTGCCCACTGCACTGAGGCTAGGTAACACGGTCACCACCGATAAATCCATGATTATCGAAAACTTCAACAAGCATTTCTCAATGGCTGGCCATGCCTTCCTCCTGGCTACTCCAACCTCGGCCAACAGCTCCGCCCCCCCCCCCGCAGCTACTCGCCCAAGCCTCTCCAGGTTCTCCTTCACCCAAATCCAGATAGCAGATGTTCTGAAAGAGCTGCAAAACCTGGACCCGTACAAATCAGCTGGGCTTGACAATCTGGACCCTCTATTTCTGAAACTATCCGCCGCCATTGTCGCAACCCCTATTACCAGCCTGTTCAACCTCTCTTTCATATCGTCTGAGATCCCCAAGGATTGGAACGCTGCCGCAGTCATCCACCTCTTCAAAGGGGGAGACACCCTGGACCCAAACTGTTACAGACCTATATCCATCCTGCCCTGCCTATCTAAGGTCTTCGAAAGCCAAGTCAACAAACAGGTCACTGACCATCTCGAATCCCACCGTACCTTCTCCGCTGTGCAATCTGGTTTCCGAGCCGGTCACAGGTGCACCTCAGCCACGCTCAAGGTACTAAACGATATCATAACCGCCATCGATAAAAGACAGTACTGTGCAGCCGTCTTCATCGACCTTGCCAAGGCTTTCGACTCTGTCAATCACCATATTCTTATCAGCAGACTCAGTAGCCTCGGTTTTTCGGATGACTGCCTTGCCTGTTTCACCAATTACTTTGCAGACAGAGTTCAGTGTGTCAAATCGGAGGGCATGCTGTCCGGTCCTCTGGCAGTCTCTATGGGGGTGCCACAGGGTTCAATTCTCGGGCCAACTCTTTTCTCTGTATATATCAATGATGTTGCTCTTGCTGCGGGCGATTCCCTGATCCACCTCTACGCAGACGACACCATTCTATATACTTCCGGCCCGTCCTTGGACACTGTGCTATCTAACCTCCAAACGAGCTTCAATGCCATACAACACTCCTTCCGTGGCCTCCAACTGCTCTTAAACGCTAGTAAAACCAAATGCATGCTGTACAACCGTTCGCTGCCTGCACCCGCACGCCTGACCAGCATCACCACCCTGGATGGTTCCGACCTTGAATATGTGGACATCTATAAGTAGCTAGGTGTCTGGCTAGACTGTAAACTCTCCTTCCAGACTCATATCAAACATCTCCAATCGAAAATCAAATCAAGAGTCGGCTTTCTATTCTGCAACAAAGCCTCCTTCACTCACGCCGCCAAACTTACCCTAGTAAAACTGACCATCCTACCGATCCTCGACTTCGGCGATATCATCTACACCACTGCAACTTGTATGCTCTAGTCGGCTGGCCCTCGCTACATATTCGTCGCCAGACCCACTGGCTCCAGGTCATCTACAAGTCCATGCTAGGTAAAGCTCCGCCTTATCTCAGTTCACTGGTCACGATGGCAACACCCATCCGTAGCACGCGCTCCAGCAGGTGTATCTCACTGATCATCCCTAAAGCCAACACCTCATTTGGCCGCCTTTCGTTCAGGTTCTCTGCTGCCTGTGACTGGAACGAATTGCAAAAATCGCTGAAGTTGGAGACTTTTATCTCCCTCACCAACTTCAAACATCTGCTATCTGAGCAGCTAACCGATCGCTGCAGCTGTACATAGTCTATTGGTAAATAGCCCACCCATTTTCACCTACCTCATCCCCATACTGTTTTTATTTATTTACTTTTCTGCTCTTTTGCACACCAATATCTCTACCTGTACATGACCATCTGATCATTTATCACTCCAGTGTTAATCTGCAAAATTGTAATTATTCGCCTACCTTCTCATGCCTTTTGCACACAATGTATATAGACTCCCCTTTTTTTTCTACTGTGTTATTGACTTGTTAATTGTTTACTCCATGTGTAACTCTGTGTTGTCTGTTCACACTGCTATGCTTTATCTTGGCCAGGTCGCAGTTGCAAATGAGAACTTGTTCTCAACTAGCTTACCTGGTTAAATAAAGGTGAAATAAAAAATAAATAAAAGTGTGTATAGAATGCAAGAACGGACTAATATTTGCCATATTCGGACAATTCTCATGTGCCAACATATCACCATAGTCCATGCCGTGGTGAAGCTGTCACTCTGATAGATCTGGGAAAATAAGAAGGAAACCCGCAAACTGCTGTTGATAGTATCACTGCTCTTTATTAGGCTTTTACGTATCAAGGTCTCCGTCAGAGTTTTTTTAAAATCTGAAATAAATATTTCTGCCGTTTCCATCACACGTCGTCATGTTTCCTTTTCTTTTTTCTGCAAAATAGTTTTGGTGGAATAAACCTGGGTCAATGGAAACCTGCCTACAGAGAGGTTGAGAGAGATGTTGTTTTTCTGCTGTGGCAGCATGATTTTCGCAGAGATATGCGTGAACAGTGTGAGAGAGCAGGAGAGGTGCGTAGGTAGATGGGTAGGAGACATGTACACATAAATTACATTTTGTTTTTCATTTCTGCCACAAGCTGCCACCTCAGCTGAGACCACAGTCAGAGACATCAGCATATCTAACCTAGCAGCACGAGAACTTCCATATCCACAGAACAACTCATCTCATCTCTCTCTATCTCTCTCTCTCTCTCTCTCTCTCTCTCCTAGTGGGGACTGCACACACTCACAGTCAGGGATACTTGGGTTCTTGTTGACATATCTATGCCTTTGCTCAGTCCCATCCAGGTGCCATGGAGCAGAGAGAAGTGATGTTGCATATGCGTGGCCTATCTGGAGGTCGACACAGTCATGTTCTGTGAAGCAGCACTCAGGAGACCGCTGAGGGGAGGAATGGAGTAGAAATCATGTGTTTGGTGTAATTGATACCATTCCACTAATGCCACTCAAATCCTTACCACAAGCCCATCCTCCCCAATTAAGGTGCCGCCAACCCCCTTTGGTGTAGCAATATGGAGTCAACCCTCCACTCGTGGAGTATGGTCGACAAAACATCACCCCATCAAGAAATACTGAAAGAGGGCGACAGGGATGAAGGTGTGTGTGTGTACTCATAACCCCAGAACAACAACACAGGGAGGTTACACCACACGCCACTCACCCAGGGCTACAATCATCACACACCACTGACCTATGGTGTGTGTGCATGCGTGAGATGGGACAGTTTCTCAGCAGGGAGGTGCCATTATGGAAATGGGAAGAGTTACACCGCTGCGGCATCTCACCGTATCACCTGCACGAGCAGACACACACAAAGACACACTGCTCACACACACACACATTGTTCGCTGGTGGTTGACATGAGTCACTGCAACGTCTCAATGTGCATAATTAGCATGTGCATCTATGTGCAACTATTCAAGCGAAGGCACTCAGAGTAATCTGTGTGTCCATTAGCACCAGGTGGTTGTACACAGCCTTGAGACTGGCATAGCTTCTCTTTAACAGTTACAGCAGTTATGCAGTTCTACACATATTGGTTACACACACACGCACACACACACGCATGCGCACACACACACACGCGCACGCACACGCACACACACGCACACGCACACGCACACACACACACACACACACACACGCACACGCACACGCACACACACACACACACACCAACATGCTGAAGCACAGCCTGATGTCAATGAGAGGCGGAGAGCACAGTCCTTTAACAACAATAACATATTACTGTGATGGTTTTTGACTGGTGTAGGCCTATAGAAGCCAGCTCTTGCGTCATCTTCTCCTGTTGATTCCACCGACAGTGGACTCCTCCGGGGAGATTGGTGGCACCTTCGTTTGGCAGGACAGGCTCGTGGTGACGACTGGAACGGAATCAGTGGAAGGGTATCAAATCCATCAAACACATACAGTGAAGCAAAAGAGTATTTAGTCAGACACCAATTGTGCAAGTTCTCCCTCTTGAAAAGATGAGAGAGGCCTGTAATTTTCATCATAGGTACACTTCAACTATGACAGACAAAAAATCCAGAAAATCACATTGTAGGATTTTTAATGAATTAATTTGCAAATTATGGTGGAAAATAAGTATTTGGTCAATAACAAAAGTTTAACTCAATACTTTGTTATATACCCTTTGTTGGCAATGACAGAGGTCAAATGTTTTCTGTAAGTCTTCACAAGTTTTTCACACACTGTTGCTGGTATTTTGGCCCATTCCTCCATGCAGATCTCCTCTAGAGCAGTGATGTTTTGGGGCTGTTGCTGGGCAACACAGACTTTCAACTCCCTTCAAAGATTTTCTATGGGGTGAGATCTGGAGACTGGCTAGGCCACTCCAGGACCTTGAAATGCTTCTTACGAAGCCACTCCTTCGTTGCCTGGACGGTGTGTTTGGAATCATTGTCATGCTGAAAGACCCAGCCACGTTTCATCTTCAATTCCCTTGCTGATGGAAGGAGGTTTTCACTCAAAATCTCACGATACATGGCCCCATTCATTCTTTTCTTTACACGGATCAGTCGTCCTGGTCCCTTTGCAGAAAAACAGCCCCAAAGCATGATGTTTCCACCCCCATGCTTCACAGTAGGTATGGTGTTCTTTGGATGCAACTCAGCATTCTTTGTCCTCCAAACACGACGAGTTGAGTTTTTACCAAAAAGTTATATTTTGGTTTCATCTGACCATATGACATTCTCCCAATCTTCTTCTGGATCATCCAAATGCTCTTTAGCAAACTTCAGACGGGCCTGGACATGTACTGGCTTAAGCAGGGGGACACGTCTGGCACTGCAGGATTTGAGTCCCTGGCGGCGTAGTGTGTTACTGATGGTAGGCTTTGTTACTTTGGTCCCAGCTCTCTGCAGGTCATTCACTAGGTCCCCCCGTGCGGTTCTAGGATTTTTGCTCACCGTTCTTGTGATCATTTTGACCCCACGGGGTGAGATCTGGCGTGGAGCCCCAGATCGAGGGAGATTATCAGTGGTCTTGTACAGTATGTCTTCCATTTCCTAATATTTGCTCCCACAGTTGATTTCTTCAAACCAAGCTGCTTACCTATTTTAGATTCAGTCTTCCCAGCCTGGTGCAGGTCTACAATTTTGTTTCTGGTGTCCTTTGACAGCTCTTTGGTCTTGGCCATAGTGGAGTTTAGAGTGTGACTGTTCGAGGTTGTGGACAGGTGGCTTTTATACTGATAACAAGTTCAAACAGGTGTATACAGGTACATACAGGTAACGAGTGGAGGACAGAGGAGCCTCTTAACTCTTGTAACTACCCATCCTGGATCCGGGAGCGTTGTCATCAACTGACATCAACTGACACTAATTAGCATAACGCAACGGACATAAATATTACTAGAAAATATTCATATTCATGAAATCACAAGTGAAATATATTGAAACATAACTTAGCCTTTTGTTAATCACCCTGTCATCTCAGATTTTGAAATAGCATAGCATTATGCCTAGCTAGCAGCAAGCAACCTGGTCACGAAAATCAGAAAAGCAATCGAATTAAATCGTTTACCTTTGATGCGCTGCGGATGTTTTCACTCACATGACTCCCAGTTAGATAGCAAATGTTCCTTTTTTCCAAAAATATTATTTTTGTAGCCGAAATAACTCAGTTAGTTCTTCACGTTTGGCTGAGAATTCGACGGGAAATTGCGGTCACGACAACGCCGAAAAATATTTCAAATTAGCTCCATAATATCGACAGAAACATGGCAAACGTTGTTTATAATCAATCCTCAAGGTGTTTTTCAAATATCTATTCGATAATATATCAACTGGGACAGGTGGCTTCTTAGTAGGAAAGAGAGAAACAATGGCCGCATTTGTCTTTTACGCACAAAACACTCTGAGAGACTCCAGCTGACCACTGACGCAATGTTGACGTTCAGGCTAATTTTTCAGAATAAAAGCCTGAAACTATGTATTGTGACACTAGACACATTAGGGAATCCATAGAAAAAGGAATCTGGTTGATAGCCCATTCACTGCTCAATAGGGACACATAGGAACGCAGAGCTTTCTAAATAAGAGTCCCTTCCTGATTGGATTTTTCTCAGGCTTTCGCCTGCAATATCAGTTCTGTTATACTCACAGACAATATTTTTACAGTTTTGGAAACTTTAGAGTGTTTTCTATCTTAAGCTGTCAATTATATGCATATTCCAGCATCTTGTCCTGACAAAATAGCCCGTTTACTTTGGGAACGTTATTTTTCCAAAAATGAAAATAGTGCCCCCTAGATTCAACAGGTTAAAGAAGAAGTAACAGGTCTGTGAGAGCCATAAATCTTGCTTGTTTGTAGGTGACCAAATACTTATTTTCCACCATAATTTGCAAATAAATTCATTAAAAATCCTACAATGTGATTTTCTGGATTTTTTTTCCTCATTTTGTCTGTCATAGTTGAAGTGTACCTATGATGAAAATTACAGGCCTCTCTCATCTTTTTAAGTGGGAGAACTTGCACAATTGGTGGCTGACTAAATACTTTTTTGCCCCACTGTAGTTTCCAAATGTTTTATGCCATTCCATTGCCTCCATCCCGGCCATTATTTTGAGCCGTTCTCCCTTCAGCGGCCTCCCCTGCCAGACTCCTTGTGTCCTACTATGAACTTCAGCAGCCAGTCATCAGACCATCAGACCACAGTAACTGACAGAAAAACATTTTACACCTGCCAACAGAGCTGTAGAGTTTTTTTTATCTCATTAGGCCCAACTCTCTCATAATAACTATTTAACCACATCGTCAGAAGTTTGGATATATCGTTTTAATGGTGTTTATTTCAATTACAAGCTAGCTAGCACAAGAAATACAGCCAATCTGTTTGGAAATAAGGAAATGGTCTGTCCCTGGGAGCGTGACAGGACGTTGGAGCATGACAAATAATACTAGTCGACTAAGGCATCTCGAGACCCTAAGATTCTGCTTCCTTGCAATAGCTTCACCTCCTAAAACACCATCACAACATTAAAAACACTAATCGTGTTTATCAAAGCCTTGCTTTTCTCAGAGCTCAGAGTAATTGGAGACTATCTCAGTGCATTTTCTTTTATTATTGGGGTGAGAACACATCCTATTGAGAGCAAGTTGTAGATACAGCTGTGTTGTACTCTGAGTGCGGTTCCATGCCTCTCCAAAACCACATTCTCACAAGACCAATCCGGACTTAAACCTTCTCATTTACAATAGGGTCAGAAATGATTGACACCCTTGATAAAGATTAGCAATAATGACTAATTAGAATAAATATTTCAAATGTTGAGATATATTGTGAATAATGAGGAGTGAGAAAGTTACAAAGGGTCAAAGGTCATACCCCCAAGACATGCTAACCTTGGCATGTCTTGGAGGTATGAGCTTTGGCCCATCATCTGTACGTTACTCACTCATCATTATTCACAGTTCATTCAGAATGATCCGTAACCATGGTAACAGCCACATTAATGCAGAAGTGTTTAGAAACATATTCTATTCTTATTTAAAATAAAAGTGATTCCAAAATGACACGATACATTATTTACCATTCATTTCTATTGGGCACAAAATAATTTGAAACACGACCAAATGCATCCAGCCAGTTTGTCACAGACTTGATGTAGTCATTGTGTGCTAGGAATATGGAACCAAATACTAAACTTTTGACTACTACATTTAAAATAATATTTTGGGGTGTCAATGATTTATGCCCCTACCTTTTTGAAAAGAAATATAAGTATTACTTGTTAAACGAAATCTCTTTCGTTATTAAAAAGTGGATATATATATATTTTTTTAATTGCTACAATACATTTCATTTGAATTATGCATTTTATACAGTCATTATTGCTCATTTTTATCAAGGTTGTCAACCATTTCCAACCCCACTGTACATCTCAGCTGAGAAAGCAAATCTGTTGTGGATCTGTATAGATCAAATGGGTTGCCAGAAATAAAGATGACAACTGAGATGATGGCTTAGGGATATAGACAAGAACTGAAATAAGAAAAGGGATTAGAGTATGTTAAAAGATAATATTACATGGTAGCCTGAGTGCCAGTCTGCTTGTGATATCATGCCAACTCATTGTCAATCATAGTCAGTGGGGAACCATGAGAGGCTTTCTAGGCCTTCAGAGACAAAATAAAATAATGTTGTTTTAACTCCTACTTCATCTTTTAAAGAATTGTAATGATCTTCTGATTTCCTCTCTTCAGTTGTGTTGGAAAGAGAAGAGTTAATACTGAAAATAAAAAAATATCCAATCAGGATTTTAGTTGGTGATCTCTGGGAAGAGAAATCGAGCTCAGCCAGCCATTAGCTAGGCCTTCAGAAGCTGTACAGAAGGCCTCTGCCGTTCAACTGTACTAGAGCAGAATTTTGGAGTGACAGTGGAATGAACCAATCACATTTAGACTAGCAATGTGATGGGTAGGCCTTCCTTCTACCCCTACTTATAGCGCAAGAAAACATAATCAGTAGATTAATCAGTGGCGCAAGCAGTAATTTCCCCACGCTAATGCCTCGATCACGCGTACAGCTACTTTGTGCAAAATGGTACGCAACATCATCTGAATATGTGTGCAACGAAAGTTCAACATTCACTTTCTGCTACCATTTGTGTCAAAGCCATCTACATATACAATTTGATGTACACATTCGATGAATCCAACGCGTGCGCCACACAGAACACACTGCAACTGCATCTGCGACGCAATGCTGCAAGGCAAACGTAGCGTTCGATTGGAAATTAATGTACTTCTGGTGTACCAAAATGCAATGACGCTGTTGGGTGATCGAGGCGCTACGCTAGTAATGTTAGCTAGTTTGTGTTGTGGTAGTGTGACAATGTTTGCCAGCTTGTGTTGTGGCAGTATGACAATGTTAGCCAGCTTGTGTTGTGGCAGTGTGACAATGTTAGCCAGCTTGTGTTGTGGCAGTATGACAATGTTAGCCAGCTTGTGTTGTGGTAGTGTGACAATGTTAGCCAGCTTGTGTTGTGGCAGTATGACAATGTTAGCCAGCTTGTGTTGTGGCAGTATGACAATGTTAGCCAGCTTGTGTTGTGGCAGTATGACAATGTTAGCCAGCTTGTGTTGTGGTAGTGTGACAATGTTAGTCAGCTTGTGTTGTGGCAGTATGACAATGTTAGCCAGCTTGTGTTGTGGCAGTATGACAATGTTAGCCAGCTTGTGTTGTGGCAGTGTGACAATGTTAGCCAGCTTGTGTTGTGGCAGTATGACAATGTTAGCCAGCTTGTGTTGTGGCAGTGTGACAATATTAGCCAGCTTGTGTTGTGGCAGTATGACAATGTTAGCCAGCTTGTGTTGTGGCAGTGTGACAATGTTAGCCAGCTTGTGTTGTGGCAATATGACAATGTTAGCCAGCTTGTGTTGTGGCAGTGTGACAATGTTAGCCAGCTTGTGTTGTGGCAGTATGACAATGTTAGCCAGCTTGTGTTGTGGCAGTGTGACAATATTAGCCAGCTTGTGTTGTGGCAGTATGACAATGTTAGCCAGCTTGTGTTGTGGCAGTATGACAATGTTAGCCAGCTTGTGTTGTGGTAGTGTGACAATGTTAGCCAGCTTGTGTTGTGGCAGTATGACAATGTTAGCCAGCTTGTGTTGTGGCAGTGTGACAATGTTAGCCAGCTTGTGTTGTGGCAGTATGACAATGTTAGCCAGCTTGTGTTGTGGCAGTATGACAATGTTAGTCAGCTTGTGTTGTGGCAGTGTGACAATGTTAGCCAGCTTGTGTTGTGGCAGTATGACAATGTTAGCCAGCTTGTGTTGTGGCAGTGTGACAATATTAGCCAGCTTGTGTTGTGGCAGTATGACAATGTTAGCCAGCTTGGGTTGTGGTAGTGTGACAATGTTAGCCAGCTTGTGTTGTGGCAGTATGACAATGTTAGCCAGCTTGTGTTGTGGCAGTATGACAATGTTAGCCAGCTTGTGTTGTGGCAGTGTGACAATGTTAGCCAGCTTGTGTTGTGGCAGTATGACAATGTTAGCCAGCTTGTGTTGTGGCAGTATGACAATGTTAGCCAGCTTGTGTTGTGGTAGTGTGACAATGTTAGTCAGCTTGTGTTGTGGCAGTATGACAATGTTAGCCAGCTTGTGTTGTGGCAGTATGACAATGTTAGCCAGCTTGTGTTGTGGCAGTGTGACAATGTTAGCCAGCTTGTGTTGTGGCAGTGTGACAATGTTAGCCAGCTTGTGTTGTGGCAGTGTGACAATATTAGCCAGCTTGTGTTGTGGCAGTATGACAATGTTAGCCAGCTTGTGTTGTGGCAGTATGACAATGTTAGCCAGCTTGTGTTGTGGTAGTGTGACAATGTTAGCCAGCTTGTGTTGTGGCAGTATGACAATGTTAGCCAGCTTGTGTTGTGGCAGTGTGACAATGTTAGCCAGCTTGTGTTGTGGCAGTGTGACAATGTTAGCCAGCTTGTGTTGTGGCAGTATGACAATGTTAGCCAGCTTGTGTTGTGGCAGTATGACAATGTTAGTCAGCTTGTGTTGTGGCAGTGTGACAATGTTAGCCAGCTTGTGTTGTGGCAGTATGACAATGTTAGCCAGCTTGTGTTGTGGCAGTGTGACAATATTAGCCAGCTTGTGTTGTGGCAGTATGACAATGTTAGCCAGCTTGGGTTGTGGTAGTGTGACAATGTTAGCCAGCTTGTGTTGTGGCAGTATGACAATGTTAGCCAGCTTGTGTTGTGGCAGTATGACAATGTTAGCCAGCTTGTGTTGTGGCAGTGTGACAATGTTAGCCAGCTTGTGTTGTGGCAGTATGACAATGTTAGCCAGCTTGTGTTGTGGCAGTATGACAATGTTAGCCAGCTTGTGTTGTGGTAGTGTGACAATGTTAGTCAGCTTGTGTTGTGGCAGTATGACAATGTTAGCCAGCTTGTGTTGTGGCAGTATGACAATGTTAGCCAGCTTGTGTTGTGGCAGTGTGACAATGTTAGCCAGCTTGTGTTGTGGCAGTATGACAATGTTAGCCAGCTTGTGTTGTGGCAGTGTGACAATATTAGCCAGCTTGTGTTGTGGCAGTATGACAATGTTAGCCAGCTTGTGTTGTGGCAGTATGACAATGTTAGCCAGCTTGTGTTGTGGTAGTGTGACAATGTTAGCCAGCTTGTGTTGTGGCAGTATGACAATGTTAGCCAGCTTGTGTTGTGGCAGTGTGACAATGTTAGCCAGCTTGTGTTGTGGCAGTGTGACAATGTTAGCCAGCTTGTGTTGTGGCAGTATGACAATGTTAGCCAGCTTGTGTTGTGGCAGTATGACAATGTTAGCCAGCTTGTGTTGTGTGACAATGTTAGCCAGCTTGTGTTGTGGCAGTATGACAATGTTAGCCAGCTTGTGTTGTGGCAGTGTGACAATATTAGCCAGCTTGTGTTGTGGCAGTGTGACAATGTTAGCCAGCTTGTGTTGTGGCAGTATGACAATGTTAGCCAGCTTGTGTTGTGGCAGTGTGACAATGTTAGCCAGCTTGGGTTGTGGCAGTATGACAATGTTAGCCAGCTTGGGTTGTGGCAGTATGACAATGTTAGCCAGCTTGTGTTGTGGCAGTGTGACAATGTTAGCCAGCTTGTGTTGTGGCAGTATGACGATGGCGGATGCAGCAGCTTTTATCAACTTTAAGGTGGAAGTTGCAGCACATTTTTTAGCATCACTCTTTTCAAGATGAACTTTCAAACTTCTTTCAAACTTTGTTCACAAATCATCATCATCTGCTGTGGCTTTGTCTTTTGTTGCAGCTCGCTTGCGTCTTTTTGAAAATAATAACAGTGAGACATTACTGCATTTAAACTTTCGATCACGTGTTAGTGTGATGAACGTGATCAAATGTATTTGCAATGGGAAGTAATAGCTGGTTTGTTCATTTCGGAAATGGTTGTGCTTTTGCATGGTTCCTACTGGAGTGAATGGGCTGCTTATTCTTTAAGCATGATTTGATGCTGTGTGTGACTGCAGTCTTCTGTCTATCAGCCGTGTCTGTGTGTTTTGACCAACATTGGCTCTCCTTCAGCGCCATGATGGAGTGCACAGGTAATACGGTCGCTGTCCCTTCAGCACCACGAGCCTGTCCCCTTTGATGTGACACTGTTGTTGTCGCTATTGGTGAAAGTGGTGTTAGGTTACCATAGGTTGTGTGAACAGTGTGCTTTTTGCTTTGCTAGTGGCCTTATTTTATGATGTGTGTCCATGCCGGTTCTGTGTGTGCTGCAGCCCAAAGCACAGCCAGGCTTGTTTGATCCATTCATAATGTCATCAAAAAGCATCGCTCCTCCTTCACAAGAACTAGAACGGTCCGACTACAGGAAAATATAATGTCGGCCGCATTAAGTGACGCTATATGCGCTGTTATTTTCTGGATTTTTCAGTTTGATACAATGTATTGGAAGATGTATGGTCCCTCTGAAGACCTAGATCCGATAGTCAGGATTCACCACCGATCAGTGTCATGTTTGGCTTAACAATGTGCAATAGAGTTGGTAAGAGCAGAAACAGATCTGGGACCAGGCTAACGGTATGTATCTAATGAGATGGCCATTTGGTGGTGGAATGTAGTTAATTACATGGGCGTGGTGGTGTTGGTTGTACTAACGAGGTTTGTCTGCCTCGCCGCTCTGTATGTGTTTAATTGAGCGTGTTTAATATTGTTATGGATCTCGGTCGTTCCATTTACCCAGGATTAATAGCTAGATTCCCTCTCCACTCAGAGTGAAAGGCTTCATCCCAAATGGCACCCTATTCCCTATATAGTGGACTACTTTTGACCACGTCCCACAGGGCTCTGCATAGGGGATACGGTTCCATTTGGGACACAACCAAAATGAATAAGAGAGAAAAAATAATTTACTGCCACAAGTGACAGGCACAAACAGAAAACTAAAAGTCTAGATTATTATATTTATATACTCACCCCCTGGCTTGAAAAGATGTAGATTTAGGGGCGGCTTGATTTATGAACAGTTGACTTTTTCAACTAAATAAATTGCTAATGCAGTGGCAGGTGCGGTAGAAATGGCCTGCAGGTAATTATATATGACACCTAAAGTAGCCTATTAAAAATAATTCCATCGTTGAAGTGGCACTTGGCAGAGGCAGGGGAGCTGTGAGAGGATACAGAAAGGGATGCTTTCTGCCCTCTGAGTGTGTGAGTTTGTGTGCAGATTGGGGCGGCAGGGTAGCCTAGTGGTTAGAGCGTTGGACTAGTAACCGAAAGGTTGCAAGTTCATATCCCGAGCTGACAAGGTACAAATCTTCCTAGGCCGTCATTGAAAATAAGAATTTGTTCTTAACTGACTTGCCTAGTTAAATAAAAATAAAGATTTGGTTCAATTAAGGCCATACAGATAATAGTGTGTGTGTGTAACTATTCTTTTGGGGACCAGCAGTCCCATAAGAATAGTAAACAAACAAAATTTTGACCAACTGGGGACATTTTGTTAGTCCCCACGAGGTCAAATACTATTTCTAGGGGGGTTAAGGTTAGAATTAGTGTTAGAATTACATTAAGTGTTAGGAGTTAGGGTTAGGAGCTAAGGTTAAGTTTAGGGTTAGGGTAAGAGTATGGGTTACGGTTAGGTTTAGGGTTCAGGGAAAATAGGAGTTTGAATAGGACTGAACTGTGTGTCCCCACAAGGTTAGCTGTACAAGACTGTGTGTGTGTGTGTGGCTAACAGCGTGAAACTGATAATTCATTAGATTAGTCCCTTATGGAAGGGCTAAGTGGTCTCTTGGTGGTTCATTTTTCAATCAAATTTGCAGCCGGTGCTGTTCTGAGACCAAGTGAGGATGTTTTACACACAGGAGAGGTGTCACAACAGGAACAGAAATATAACCATCTGGACTATTTGATTACGTGACATTGATATGGTACTGGTAGTCCCAGCATATAGCATCATTCTTGTGTATAATTAGGATTTTTTTAATACTCTGCATCATTGGGAAGGGCTCAGAAGCAAGCGTTTCCGAGTAATGTAGATACCCGTTGTTTTCGGGTGTATGTGACAAATGCAATTTGATTTGATTTGACACGATTCACACTTAATAACGTTCACAGAGAAACATAAATAGTGCTGCTATACCGACAACCAAACTATCAGTATGCATTTCAACATCCAATCAAATCAACTTAAATCATTCACAACAGGAAGTCCAGGGTATGACCCAGATATTTAACTAGCTTCTGAAGGGAATAGCATTCCATTTCTGGCACAATGAATGAAATGATTGAGAGCTGCTGAATTTAAGGGTTTGCACCTACAGCTCCTCTCCCCTTTCTCCTGCTCTCCCCTATGACATGAGAGAGATGAAGGGATGGAGATTAGAGAGTGAGGAGAGAGGAGAGATTTCACCCTCTGCTACCCATCAGGCCCTCTGCTGGAGAGATCAAAGGGCCATGATATCACACTTCTGGGCACCTGTTGGGGGGGGGGGGAATTCAATTCATTCAATTTGAGATGTGAATGTTATAGTACTGTTCGTGGCCAAAAACGCATGAAAATGGTCCCACATGCAGACCAAGTGTTCTGTATTTCATCAGTTAACAAGTTAAGATCTAGGCCTTGATGTGAGAGCAATTTCTACCTGGAGTCTTGTTAGTCGGTGAAAAAGTGGGAAACTTCAGAGGCTGGAGAGGCACAGCACCAATTATTCAGGCAAATACACTCCTTCCCCATGGGGGAGAGGGGAGGGGAGAGAGAGGGAGGGCTGAGAGCAGCTATTGATTAGCACTGCAGTGCCATACTCTTTCTTATACGCACATAAACACACACTCCCCCCCCCCCCCCTCTCTCTCTCTCTCTCTCTCTCTCTCTCTGTCTCGCTCTCTCTCTCTCTCGCTCGCTCGTCTCTCACTTTATACTGAAAATCAGAGGGTGGCCGTCATGCTACAGGAAAATTATAGAGATTTGAGGCCAGTAAACTCCTTCCTTTCCTTTCCTCTCTCTTTACCTCTCTCTTTCTCTTGCTCCCCTCCCCTCCCCCATCCCCATCTCTCCCTCCCTTCCTGAGGGTGCCCTGGTCTTTGGTGATGTCAGCCTTAGTCACACACAGGTCCGAAATGCCAAAGCAGTTTAAAGGCTTCCTTACCTTTTACTATTCTGCTCTCTGGGTCTCACCGGTCTCTCTCTATAGCTACGCACACGCGCAGCCCTGCCCTTAAAAGGTAGGATTCTTCATAACTATCTTTTGTCTCAACAGTAGGTTGAGCAGAAAGGGAGGTCAGGTTTCTTGTCGTGGGTACACCCGTCTGTTACACACTCCCTCAGTCTCGACATGTAAAACAGTCAATCCACTGACAAAAGGACGTGTGATAGAGCGATGATCGAGAGGAAGAAATAAAACACATACTACCTCCGTCTAAAACCATCTAAACCGGAACATCCATTTCCATTGAAAAATGTATATTATTGATATTTGAGTATAAGATTATTTAGTCAATCAATGTATATGCCACACAGAGATATTGAAACAAACAATTCTAAAAAAAATCAACCTGCAATACAGTATGCTGGGAAAACGATAATGATGAGCGTGGTTTGGGGTTAACACTGGTTATTAACACCAACACCTGGATTCTTTTCCACCCAATGAGTGTTATTTTAATACTTACAGAGTTAATTTAACACCTGAATCAACACTAGAAATGTTACACTGAAAAATCAACACGAGGTAACACTGGCCAATTTGCTGTGGACGCACATACACAAACTCACTCTCACTCTCTCTCTCGCTCCCTCTCTCTGTCACTTCATAATGGCAATCAGAGGGTGGCTGTCACGCTACAAGACAAATTATAGAGATCTGAGACCAGTAAACTCCTTCCTTTCCTCTCGCTCTACCTCTCCCCCTCTCTCCCTCCATCCCAGTCTCTCCTTCCCTGCCTGTGGGTACCCTGGTCTTTGGTGATGTCATCTTGAGGTGTCCACATGCTTCCCAACCGATACAGTTTCGAAGAGTGTGCCTATATTATGACAACATTTTGTGTTGTTTTTGTTCATTTTGGACTTCTGTGAGTGATTTTTCAGCTGTTCAGTCTCACAAAAACAAAATTCCGGAGACAAGCCGAAGTCTACACTAGGGCTGTGGCGGTCATGAAATTTGTGTCAGTCGGTCTTTGTCAGGCTAAAGACGGGTTCAGGCCTCCACGCATACAAGCTGCTGATGGGCACATCTACATTTAAAAAAAAGTCAACCTGTTTCAAATGATCAGTTTTACGCTCAACATAGCCACTTCCAATTCACACTCTGTTCCTTGGCCTCAGGCTTGCACACACTGTTCTCTCATCAAGTGACCATATTTTCACCCGTCAAACTATTCTCAATTCAATCTCGTCTTTACTAATATGTCAAATCAGTTTTGATTTAGAAATGGCCCATTAACAAATGGGCAAGAACAGGGGCAGAGGAAAAAGACAGTTCATCCATATGCACTCGAATAGCGAATGGAGGACACTTTCCTGCCAGTTGGTTTCACTCATGTCAGGTAGGCTACTCCGGTTATCTGGCTGTGCAACAGGTGGCATTCCGCCCAAACTATGTATGACAAGGGGCTGTCCAACCCTGGTCCTGCAGCTACCCAGTGCTTCATTTGGGAAACCAAGTGAACTCTGTACGGGAACATCTATAGTAAGGTTTTCACAATAACACATATTTCATTAAACTGTTGACAGCCCCGCTCTCTGCACAATGGTGAAAGGAATATTGTATAATGGCACAATCAATATTTGAATTCAGTTTTTTTTTTTGGGGGGGGGGGGGGGGGCTTGGGCTCATATATAGGCCTACGCATATGCATAAGCTCTAATATGCATATGGGGGTTTGAATTAATCATCACCTTAGAATGCACTTTCCATTTCGCTGTGCTAGGCTTTGAAACAACATCCACAATGACATCCACAATCGATCATCACAGTGTTGAGTTTTAAAAGCACATACTGTTTTGATGATAAGTGTTTGGTGTCATTTTTTTATTGAATTTGCATTGATGTCAGAGTGATTAGAGGGATAATAGAGTCCTGAGTACCAGGCCATTCGGGACCTGATGATTAGTGAGTTGGGTGCTACTAACACATGTCCAGAGTGCATAAGAGATTACATTCACGTAGAATTTTACTGCAGTCATGACTTCATGACTGCTGGTGTGGTCGGTAATACGGTCCCGCAACAGCTCTAGTCTACGCCCCTTCCGTCAGTGATTGGTCAACGGTAGGGATTCTTCAATAGTCTTTGTTGTCATTCAACGCGAGACGACTCGTTGTCATGCACATTTTTTTCATGGAAAAATACTGCACCAAAAACCTTTGGTATGCAAAATGCATCGTACAGGGATGATCTCTGTATTTTGAACGTTCTATGTGTTGAACACATGATTGGTGACACGCAAAACATTCTGGGACTACGTCAACAATGGACTAATGAAACCAATTCCAAAAAGATAGTTTTTGGGTGTCCCTTTAAGGGAGTATGTGAACGCAATCCTTCGGTTCGCCTAGTCGACTTCGGCGAGACGCCAGCCAACCTGAAGCTTACGGACGTCTTCAGTCACACACAGGTCCCCAGGTAGCCTGTGAAGGAGGGAGGGATGGAGAGATCAGGAATGGAGAGGAGGATGGATGAAAGAGGGGTTGCAGTGGAGCCCTGCTCTGCCACAAAGGCTATTAGACTCTAACACTTATTGGCTATTCCTTCTCTCCCTCTATGTATTATTCATATTATTCACACAGATCCAAAAAGACAGACAGTTAAAAATACATGGACAAGGCCAACACAGTTTAGAGGCTTTCTTACCTTTTACCTATTCTGCTCTCTGGGTCTCGCCAGTCTCTTTCTATAGCTATGCACACACACACACACACACAGCTCTGCTCTTAAAGATAGTTATGAAGAACCCGCTCTTTTGTCTCAAAGTGGATTGGGTGAAAATGGAGGTCAGATTTCGTGTAGTAGATATACCTATCTGTTACATATTCCCTCAGTCTCTGCAAAAACAGTGTATTCGGAAAGCATTCAGGCCCCTTGTCTTTTTCCACATTTTGTTGGGTTACAGCCTTATTCTACAATTTATTACATAGTTTTTTCCCCTCATCAATCTACGCACAATGCCCCATAATGACGAAGCAAAAACAGGTTCAGACATTTTTGCTAATTTATTAAAAATAAACAGCTGAAATATTACATTTACATAAGTATTCAGATCCTTTACTCAGTACTTTGTTGAAGCACCTTTGGCAGCAATTACCGCCGCGAGTCTTCTTGGGTATGATGCTACAAGCTTGGCACACCTGTATTTGGGGAGTTTCTCCCATTCTTCTCTGCAGATCATCTCAAGCTCTGTCAGGTTGGAATGGGAACGATGCGGCATAGCTATTTTCAGGTCTCTTCAGAGATGTTCGATCGGGTTTAAGTCCGGGCTCTGGCTGGACCTCAAGGATATTAAGAGACTTGTCCCGAAGCCACTCCGTTGTCTTGCCTGTGTGCTTAGGGTCGTTGTCCTGTTGGAAGGTAACCTTCACCCCAGTCTGAGGTCCTGAGCGCTCTGGAGCAGGTTTTCATTAAGGATCTCTCTGTACTTTGCTCCGTTCATCTTTCCCTCGATGCTGACTAGTCTCCCAGTCCCTGCCACTGAATAACATCCCCTCAGCATGATGCTGCCACCACCATGCTTCACCGTAGGGATGGTGCCAGGTTTCCTCCAGAAGTGACGCTTAGCATTGAGGCCAAAGAGTTCAATCTTGGTTTCATTAAGACCAGAGAATCTTGTTTCTCATGGTCTGAGAGTCTTTAGGTGCCTTTTGGCAAACCCCAAGCGGGCTGTCATGTGCCTTTTACTGAGGAGTGGCTTCCGTCTGGCCATTCTACCATAAAGGCCTGATTGGTGGAGTGCTGCAGAGATGGTTGCCCTTCTGGAAGGTTCTCCCATCTCCACAGAGGTACTCTAGAGCTCTGTCAGAGTGACCATTGGGTTCTCATTCACCTCCCTGACCAAGGCCCTTCTCCCTCGATTGCTCAGCTTGGCCTGGTGCCCAGCTCTAGGAAGAGTCTTGGTGGTTCTAAACTTCTTCCATTTAAGAATGATGGAGGCCACTGTGTTCTTGGGGACCTTCAATGCTGCAGAAATGTTTTGGTACCCTTCCCCAGATCTGTGCCTCGACACAATCCTGTCTCTGAGCTCTACGGACAATTCCTTTGACCTCATGGCTTGGTTTTTGCTCTGACATGCACTGTCAACTGTGGGACCTTATATAGACAGGTGTGTGCCTTCCAAATCCTGTTCAATCAATTGAATTTAACACAGGTGGACTCCAATCAATTTGTAGAAACAGCTCAAGGATGATCAATGGAAACAGGATGCACCTGAGCTCAATTGAGAGTCTCATAGCAAAGGGTCTGAATACTAATGTAAAGATATTTCTGTTCGTTTTTCAAAAAAAAAAAAAAATGTTTTCACTTTGTCATTATGGGGTATTGTGTATAGATTGCTGAGGACATTTATTTTTATTTAATACATTTTTTGGGAAAGGTGGTAATGTAACTAAATGTGGAAAAAGTCAAGGGGTCTGAATTCTTTCTGAAGGTGCTGTACATCAGCAAATCCATCCATTGACAGAGGGATATGTGGTAGAGGGATAATAGAGAGGAAGAATACACATAGACATAGACATCCTGATGACGAGTCCGGAAATGGGTTGCATATATTATGCATATATTATGACAACATTTTGTGACGTTTTAGTCCGTTTCGTACTCCGGTGTTATGTTTCTGGAGGCAAGCCAAAGTCTACACTAGGTCTGTGGTGGTCGTGAAATTTGTGTCAGCCGGTTATTGTCAGGCTAAAGACTGCCGGTCTCACGGTAATTGACCGATAACTAACATAAACACGTTTAGCATCTCCAGGCCTCCACGCAAACAAGCTGCTGATGCGCACATTTGGAACATCTACATTTTTTAAAAGTTTAATAACTCAACTGAAAAAACACCACCACAGTAAATCCACTATTTATTTGAGGCAGGTCGAGAGAAACATTATGATATGAAGAAAATGTATTTCAGAAGAACAGGATATGAGTTGGCCTACCGTATGTTATCTGGCTATGTGCCATGCTATGGGCTGTAGGCTTGTTCATTTAGCAGACAACATATAAGTCCCCTGACATTATTTTATATGATATGATTTTATAGTAAAAGAACATAGTTGAACTTAGCTGAATACAGTAGAAAGGATATTTTTCCCATTCCAGAGCGAGTGTGAATATGAAGTAGCTATGTAAAGGGGATCATTTGAAACAGGTCCTATACACTCGATTTAGAGATATTTGGCAACTGTAGTTGTGAATGATGCAAACCATAGTGCCGAGCTGCCGACCACCATTTAACCTCTGTTTAAGTATTCACAGCCTATTTTCAGCTCTCTCTACTCGTCCACTAATGTTGTTTCCATGTTTTCCCACAATCCTTTTAAAAATAATTCTGGGGGTGCTGATAAAACGTAGAAACAGCTCCCTCTGGACAGGAGGCTGGGAAAAGAGAGGAGAGTTCATCTTTCTTCCCTTCTTTTCCCCTCATTCTTTTCCAACCTCTCGTTCCCCTCGTTCCCTGTATTCTAACAAAGCCCTAGGAGCCAGTAAGAGCCAGTGGACAAAACCTGGGTCAAGTCCAGAATTAGAATATTTTCAAATAACTTGGAAAGTACAGAGGTGAGGGTGATTTAGTCTGAGGTTTGCCCTTTGGGACTACGCCATCACTCATCGCAACCAAGAGAACCAACCATTGAGTATCAAACGTCCACCTGTCTCCTTATGATGTTCAGCAACAAAAAAACAGAGCTCTTGTTCACGCCATGCAACCATCTTGCTTTGACTACCCGTATACCGTAGATAGACAGGATAACGTTAAGAAGACATAACACAGTGCAGTCACTTGCCCTGACCATCCTGCTTGGACTACCCATAGAGATATACTGCATAATAATAACCAGACAGTTTCTCTCTCAGGCAAAAGCTGTTTTGCAGTGTGTCACTCTGACAGGCGGTTTATAAGAGGCAGCCTACGGAGTCATTTTACACAACTCCTCCTCAACCCTGGGGGCCTCCTTAGAGGCAGGTGACAAGTCTCAGAGAACAGCCCAGACACACTTCTAACACACACACACAGACCAAGCACGATGCTAACACACACACACAGACCAAGAACACTACTAACACACACTTCTAACACAAGCAGACCAAGAACACCACTAACACACACTTCTAACACAAGCAGACCAAGAACACTACTAACACACACTTCTAACACAAGCAGACCAAGAACACTACTAACACACACTTCTAACACAAGCAGACCAAGAACACTGCTAACGCACACACACACACACACACAGACCAAGCACGATGCTAACACACACACACTTCTTACACACACAGACCAAGAACACTACTAACACACACTTCTTACACAAGCAGACCAAGAACACTACTAACACACACTTCTAACACAAGCAGACCAAGAACACTACTAACACACACTTCTAACACAAGCAGACCAAGAACACAACTAACACACACTTCTAACACAAGCAGACCAAGAACACAACTAACACACACTTCTTACACAAGCAGACCAAGAACACTACTAACACACACTTCTAACACAAGCAGACCAAGAACACAACTAACACACACTTCTAACACAAGCAGACCAAGAACACTACTAACACACACTTCTAACACAAGCAGACCAAGAACACTACTAACACACACTTCTAACACAAGCAGACCAAGAACACAACTAACACACACTTCACAAGCAGACAGATTACACAAGCAGACCAAGAACACTACTAACACACACTTCTAACACAAGCAGACCAAGAACACAACTAACACACACTTCTTACACAAGCAGACCAAGAACACAACACACACTAACACACAGACCAAGAACACTTCTTCTAACACAAGCAGACCAAGAACACACTTCTAACACAAGCAGACCAAGAACACTACTAACACACACAGACCAAGAACACTTAACACACACTTCTAACACAAGCAGACCAAGAACCCTACTAACACACACTTCTAACACACACTTCTTACACAAGCAGACCAAGAACACTACTAACACACACTTCTAACACAAGCAGACCAAGAACACTACTAACACACACTTCTAACACAAGCAGACCAAGAACACTACTAACACACACTTCTAACACAAGCAGACCAAGAACACTGCTAACACACACTTCTAACACAAGCAGACCAAGAACACTACTAACACACACTTCTTACACAAGCAGACCAAGAACACAACTAACACACACTTCTTACACAAGCAGACCAAGAACACTCCTCACATAGACTTTTAAAACTCACACAATCCTCAAACACACATCCTACATCCATATACGCACAAACACAGACAAACACACAAACCTAACACATCCACCCCAAACACACTCCTGACAATCCCACACATATTTCATTCACACCCATTTCACAATCTCCTCACACAAACGCGTTACACACACTTAGCCCAAACACAGTACTCTCACCCCTTACACAACTTCCTTACAGACCTGACCCAATAACCCCCATTCTCTTAAAGGGATAGATGCCCCGACCACACAATCAGATTGATTATGAAACCAAACTCTGGTGACCTCGACTCACTCTCAAAGAGCTTGAGGAGGAACTGGTAGACACATCATAACTTACCACGTAAGCAAACGTCACTCAAAAAACTGTGTGTGTGTGTGTCTGTTTGTGTGTGTGCGTGCATGCTTGCGTGCGTGCTTGCGTGCGTGTGTGTGGTCATGAGTGTGTTGCCAGCGGGGCTCGTTTGATGAATCATCAGTATGTCAACTTGGCTGAAAAGAAATCATTTCAGACGGAAAATTAGAGCTCTCCTCATTAGTGAGGGCCTGGTCTTCGCTCTCTGTGGTGTGGTGGCCATCTTGTTTGAGACAGGCAGAGAGAGTCTACGTCTGTGTCCCCCTTATTCCCTATGTAGTGCACTACTTTTGACCAGGGCCCATAGGGCTCTGGTCAAAAGTAGTGGACGACTTAGGGAATAGGGTGCCATTTGGGAAGCAGTCAGTTGCTCCTCTCTAATGAGATCTCCTGGTTGTTGTTGTTGTGATGTGAAGAACCCCTGGCTTCATTATCAGCCACTTAATTCTCTCATCATTAAGGAGATCAACAGCACAATCATCAGAGTCCTGAGACTCCTGAGAGAGACACTCTCTCTATTTCTCTCTGTTGATCTCAATCTCTCTCTTCTGTCCCTCTCTTCTCTCCGTCTCTAAATCGCTCTCTCTCTTCCCTCTCTCTCCCTTCCTAACTCAGTTCACAGTAATACAGACACATATTAGCCCACTTTCTGTCTGGACCTGTCCAATCACATCCTCAGAAGTCTTGCCTTCTGGCCTTCTGGTCGTCTGTAACTCTGTCTTTTAAACTCTTCAATGCAGAGGGCGAAATCATCACGATGACTTCTATGTGCCATGTATGACTTCTATGTGCCATGTATGACTTCTATGTGCCATGTATGACTTCTATGTGCCATGTATGACTTATATGTGCCATGTATGACTTCTATGTGCCATGTATGACTTCCATGTGCCATGTATGACTTCCATGTGCCATGTATGACTTCTATGTGCCATGTATGACTTATATGTGCCATGTATGACTTCTATGTGCCATGTATGACTTCTATGTGCCATGTATGACTTCTATGTGACATGTATGACTTCTATGTGCCATGTATGACTTCTATGTGCCATGTATTTGTTCATTCCATTCCAGTCTAATTGTTGTCTTCGGAGTGTTATGGAGCAACACAATTTTGTTAATAATCCACTGAGCAGCCTTTGAAATGATCCTCTTTTATCAACGTGTTCTTAGTTCAACTACAGAGTGCATGATGTTCCGGGGGCCTGAAAATATTTGCTCTCGCCAATTTGATTCTCAGCAAGACTCTGAAATAATCATTCCCTCACACCCCCCTCAATCCTCTTACCTCTTGGCCAGTTGGGAGCAGAGAGATTCATGGACAGACTAGGAAATCCAGCTCAGGCAACAGAGAAACGATCTTCTCCTCATCCTATCAGACGACAGTAACACAGTAGTACAGAGACTCTGGGTAATATCATCCATCGCAGCAGATAATACTGCTCCAGAGGCTGCATTGTTGGAGCGTCGCGTTATCTACTAAACCTTCACACACACACACACACACACACACACACACACACACACACACACACACACACACACACACACACATGCATTTTGAATAGCACGGGGAATGATGGGCAAAGACATCACTAACTTTCCCTTTTCTATCTGACCTTTTCTTCAGTTTAAATGGTTGAAACAGAATGGATCCCGAGCCTGTCTACACAGTGATCCAGAGTCCCATAGATCTAATAATCAACAGTATAATCACCAACCTGGCCCCTCAGGAGCTTCTCAATCAATACCCAACCAGGCAGGCAGGACAGGTGTAGGCCTGGTTAACCTGCAACGGAGGGAGGAGATACCCACAGTCTGTGTCCACTACCAGCCCTGCTCTGTAGAGAGATGGGGGGGTGAAACATGGAGCAGCAAGGAGGAAGGGTTACTGGAGGGAAACGGTTGTGTCTGGTTGGGGTATCCAGGGCTGGAACGTCCATACATACATCCTCCATCTCATTTCTCCCCGTCTCCACCACTGTCTGCTAGGTGCATCTGGGTTCTCCTCTTATTTGAGACATGCAGAGAGAGTCTATGTCTGTGTCCCACCTATTCACTAAGCAAGCCACTACTTTTCACCAGAGCCCTATGGGCCTCGGTCAAAGGTAGTGCACTATATAGGGAATAGGGTGCCATTTGGGAAGCAGTCAGTCTCTCCTCTCTAATAAGATCTCCTGGTTGCTGTTAGGATGTGAAGAACTCTGGGCTGAGTAGGAGAGTATGTTGTGTTTGAAATATCCGGAGCAGGAACCTCCATCCATCCAACCTCCATCTTGGATCTAATTCCTCACAGTTTCCACCATCACTGGGCTTCCCCATTTGGGTTTACCATGCTGCTCAATGCATCTGGGTTCTCCTCTGTGCTGCTAAGGGAGTCTGAGGGAGCCAGTGGGGAGATTAGCTGGCCCATGCCACCCAGTATGACATCTTCTCCAACATGCTATTTCCAGATGGCAACACACACTGCATCATTCATGAGACATGAAGCTGCAGATAAAGCATCTACATAGTAATGTAGTACGGAGCACAATCCATCCTTCCACACACACACACACACAAAGATGCGCTACAATGCACACACACACACACACACACACACACACACAGAGGCACACATTATCACACACACATACATTAAGTGTAAAAAACATTAACATGCTCTTTCCAAGACTGACCAGGTGAATCCAAGTGAACGCTACAATCCCTTATTGATGTCACTTGTTAAATCCACTTCAACCAGAGTCTGTGGTGGATTGTGTATGTGCGCCATTCAGAGGGTGATCTAAGTGCCTTTGAACGGGGTATGGTAGTAGGTGGTATGTGCCAGTGTGGTAGTAGGTGCCAGTCAAAAACTGCTATGCTGCTGGGTTTTTCATGCTCAACAGTTTCCCGTATGTATCAAGAATGGTCCACCACCCAAAGGACAGGGGGTCGGGGGGGTCGAACCCAATATTATGTCTTAATGTTTTGTACACTCAATGTATACATACACACATACACACACAAATGCTACAATGCAAACACACAGACAGACACACGCACAAGCCTACCAATCCCCTGCTCTAAATCCTATTAGAAAAATGAGAGCTCTGCGCAGCGACCCAAACTCAAGTCCCTGTGTGTGCCGTTTCCATGACAGACTCCTCCCTAAATCATGTTTAATATTATTATGCACAGAGTTAGAATACAGCACTGCCACTCACACAGAACCAGGGCAGT